>NW_027555625.1:5152259-5267259 GCF_003287225.1 Phascolarctos cinereus
ATGCCAACCAACCATTGCTCCCTCATCGACGCCAGAAGCATTTATTAAGCACTTGCTGTGTGCTTCTTCCTGGGCTAAGTGCTCGAGGGTGTGAAGAATGAGAGGGGAGGAGAGACGCAGTGTTTAGATAAAGCACAGCCATAGGTGTGTGATGCATACTCTGCGTGCTCTGGATGGTCTGCTGGACAAGGTAGAGATTGATGGAGGACCAGGGAAGCCTCCCTAAGGAGGGGTCAGTGGAGTTGGGCTTCTCAGGCTGTGTGGAACTCACCAGGAGGAGGGCATTCCAGGTAGGGCACAGAGTGAGCAAAGGGATGGAGGCAGGGAAGCACGAAGGCTTGGTGAGCAGGAAGCTGTTCAGTTTGGTTGGAGAGTAGAATACACGGAGGGAAGGCCAAAGGTCAGGGCCTTGAATCTCAAGAAAACAAATCTGAACTCTCACACTTAGGAAGCAACATAATGCCTAGAGAGGGACCCAGAGAAATGTAAGCTAACGGGAGAAGCCAGGGTCATGCTGGAGAAAGGAAATCCCCTGAAGCAGGTCAGGTCAGACCATTGCAAGAGAGGCAGCAAGGCAAAGGTGAAAGGGCAGAGGTCAAAGAATCACACCTGGTAATCCCAGCAGAGGTCATCTGGTCCTGTGTATACTTGAAAAACAATTCTCTAAATTACATCCCTGATAAAGGGCGATCCAGCTGCTTCTTGAAGACCTCTAGGAATGGGGAATTCACTACCTGTTTGAGGGTGGCTGCAGCCCATCACATTCTGGTTCAAATCTGACTCTTTCCCACTCCCCCACCCATTGTCTCCATCACTGCCACCTGGGGCTGAGCAGGACAAGTCTACGGAGGATCAGGGCAGGGACGCAGAGTGAGGGAATGGCAATGCCAGGCTCATCTTTGAGGGAAGGACCGTGTCCTGTCCCAGGCTAGGATGCTTGGTGAGAGCTTCTGTGCATAGGCTGGCACTGCCTCCCCCCAGCAGAACATAATTAGTTGGCTGGCCACCCTCCTGACCTGCTCTTTGCCCTTAGATGGTCTAGAACAGACAGGAGGGACAAACTGTCAGCACAGAGATGGGTATGAACCTGGCAAGCCTGGTGACTTTCAGAGGAGAAGCCAGGCTAGCCTCCCCTTGCTCCTGGGGCTCGGGGCTTGGTTCCCAAGAGCACAGGGGAGAGGCGGTTGGGTTTGTAAACAGCTCCAGGATGTGCAAGGGACAGAAATGCAGAAGGTCTCTTGGTCTCTGTGACTGCAATTTTCATTTTTGCATGTTTAAGTAGCTAAGTATACACACCTATATTCATAAAATGAGCAAGATTCAATGAACTTTGCATTTAAGAAGCCGGATCCCTGTTCTTCCCTTCATTCTTAGATTCTAATGGTTGGCCATGATCTTGGCCAAATCACTTCTTCACCTTGGACCTTAGGCACCTCCTCTCTACAGTGAGGGGGCAAACCAGAAGGTGTCTAAGGCCCTCGCAGCTCTGACATCCAGCTTCCATTTTCCAGGGTCCCTCCCAGCTGACATTCCAAGTTCTGTTTTAAGATCCCTCCCAGTATCGCTATCCCAAGTTCTGTGTTCTAATATTCCTCCCAGCTCTGACTTCTCTGGTCTAAGTTTTAAGGTCCCTCTAGCTCTCACTTACTCTAGTCTATGTTCTGAGGTTCCTCCCAGCTCTGACCTACGCTAGTCTGTGTTCTGAGGTCCCTCCCAGCTCTGATGTACTGAATCCATGATTTAAAACAACACATCTGGGTTCTTTTTGACCACCAGTGGAGGCCCCGTTTTGAGCCAGCTCTGGGAAAATGTCTTTGCTTCACCTTCAATCCAGCTACCTCAGCTCAAATTTGTCAGTGGAAGACGTACCCTAGGCATGGGTCCCCAACAGCCCCCAATGGATTTTCTCACCCACCCTGAAAAGCACATTCCTTTCTATGCCAATAGAAGCTATACTTTAAATTTGTCACTTTCCCGAAATGATTCTAACTTCATTTCTTCCAAAAGACACTTGGGAAAGAGAAGGTTAACTGTAAGCACCATCTTTTGTGAGGACTAATGTGATATTGTCCAGAAAGTGGGCTGAGCTCCCTGGAAAAATGCCCCTTTAGAGAGATGAAAGTACGTCACCATAATTATGTTCCTAAATGTTCCTTCTTTCCAAAATATAAAGAACATAAAGGAACATAATCAAAGAAAAAAGGGGAAAAAAGAATACTGTCCAAAACTCCAAATGTGAAAACATAGAGCTTTGAATTCTAGGTGGCACACTGGAATTGCAGCAAGTTTATAAATTCTCTGAACACTTGTGGAAGCTGTGGGAGGGAGATCCATAGGCCATCCTCAGTGTCCTGAGCCCTTTTGACAAGCACTATGAGCTCCCTTCCCCTAACCTGATCAGCTGGGAGCTTGACCTTCTGTGGTCTGGCCACCCCAAGCACCAGCATTAGGCCTACTGCCTGTTGGCAAAAGGATCAGAAACCTGCGAATGAGAGAGGCCTGCTAGGTGTGTGGAGCAAGACAATTGGAGACACACCCCACCTACCACAAGCCCCAGCAGTCATTCAGACTAGAAGATAAAGGATTCTGGAGCAAATATTTTTGGGGAGAAAAAAGGAAAAGAAACAAAACTCAAAATTGTGGGAAGAGAGGCTTTCCCTGAAGAAGGAGAAGGAAGGAAGGAAGGAAGGAAGGAAGGAAGGAAGGAAGGAAGGAAGGAAGGAAGGAAGGAAGGAAGGAAGGAAGGAAGGAAGGAAGGAAGGAATTCAGATAGGGAGTAATTATAAAACTTGTTTTAGTCTGAGGGTGCCTGGAGCCAGCTTGGGAGAGCCAACTGTCAAATTTTCAAGGTGATCTGATGCTACAAGTCAGGGCTTGGTTTATTGTTTTGTTAATTGTTTAAACTTGCAAAAATTATAGAGAGAATGTTAATAATGTAGATTTAGATTCAACTTAAAAGTCTGTCCTAAATCTTTTTTTCCAAAGAGTCAATGTTTACTGGGCCACCACTGGATCTAACCCATAGCCAGACAACAATCCCAGAAAATGGCCATGAAACCTTGACTTGAAGTCTCCCAAGGATGGAGATCCTTTCCCCCCAGGCAGTCCATCCCCCTCTGGGGCAGCTTGAATTTTGAGTATTTTTATCTTTCTGACATGAAGCCTATGTCCTCCTCTTTATAGTTCCTACCCAGTCCTCCTTGATTCTGTGTTCTGGGACCAAGCAGAACAGAGCTAATCCCTTTTCTAAGTGACAGAGCCTCACATTCTTCAAGATAGCTCTCATACCTGCCCAAAGCCTTCTCTTCACCGGGATAAAGATTCCCAGTTTCTTTAGACAGACAGACAGACAGACAGACAGATAGATACATAGATACATAGACAGACAGACAGACAGACAGACAGACAGACAGACAGACAGACAGATAGATAGATAGATAGATAGATAGATAGATAGATAGATAGATAGATAGATAGATAGATAATGGATCAAATGCTTACTATATGCCAGACACTGCTAAACATTGGAGATACGAAAATGGAACTGCTGAGTGGTGCATTAGGTAAGAATGCCGGGTTCAGAATCAGGAAGATCTGAGTTCAAATTCAGCTTCAGACACTTCCTAACTATGTGACCCTGGGCAAGTCACCTAGGCCTTGTCTGCCTCAGTTTCCTCATCTGTAAAATGGGCTGGAGAAGGAAATGGCAAAACACTGCAGTGTCTTTGCCAAGAAAACTCCAAATGTGGTTATGGAGAATCAGACAGGACTGAAACGATTCAACAACAGTGAGGTAGCACAGTCAATAGTGTTCGGGACCTGGAGTTAGAAAAACCTGAGTTCAAATCCAGCCTCAGCTACTATTAGCTGTGTGACATGGGGCAAATCATTTAATTCCTCTTTGCCTCAGTTTCCTCAACTCTTAAATGCAGATAATAATAACAGTGACCTCCCTGGGTTCTTGTGAGGATCAAATGAGACATTTGTACAGCACTTAGGACGCTGCTTGGTACATAGCAGGTGCTATATAAATGCTAGCTCTTTTTATTATTACTAAATAAGAGGGCCTTTTTGACATTCTGACAGGGGGAAGACAAAACATTCTAAAAGGGACCTAAAAAGGAGAGGAAAGAGAGGGAGAAGGTGCAGCAGACCAGAGAGTGAATGGGAAGTCAAGTCATTCCTCTCTGTCTCAGTTTCCTCATCTGTCAAATGAGGAAGCTGGACTCAGTGTCTTCTAAGGTCCCTTGTGGTTCTAAATCTGTGGTCTCCTGACAAGCATTTAAAGGTTCAATCACGTCCCTGTCCAGTAAACCCCAGTGGCCCCCTATCACCACCGGGATCAAATACAAAATGCCTAGTCTGGCATTCCAGGCCCTTCCTAACCTGCCCCTCTGACTTTTCCAGCCTACTTATACCTCACTCTCGGACTCCTACTCTTCAATCCAAGGACACGCTGGCCTCCTGGCTGTCCTAGACCCTCCATCACTGGGCTCCAGGCACTGTTTCTGGCTGTCACCTGGGCCTGAAAGACACTCTCTCCTCAGCACTGACTTCCCTGGCTTCTTTCAAGTCACAAATTAAAATGCCACCTTCCACGGGAAGCCTTCTCCAGCCTCTTCATACCATCACCTTGCATATCTTCATTTCTTTCTATTCATGGAGAATTCTGGGAAGATGGCGGGGCAGCTCAGAAAACATTTGGCTCTCCAAATTTCCTCCACCAAAAAGAGACAGAACATCACCTCAGAGCAGCAGAAACAAACATGGGGTAAAACAGCTGTCTTCCTAGTGTTGTTATGTTGGTCCTTCATCCTCGGAGATGACTGTGACCTCAGGGAGATGATGGCATGACTTGCAACTGCCTTTGTTTTGAGTGAGGGAGGGATGAGCTAGGACAACTTGAGAAGACCTCAGGAAGAGCTGACCTGTAGGGGTGGAGGCTCAGCCTGAGCTGGGCAAACACCTCCAGTCTGACTCTGCAGAATCAACGAACAGCAAGCCTTGGGGGCAGCGGACTAGAAAGGCAGCCTCAACCTCAGGAACTTTCATTTTACAAACTGTGAGGGTCTGATGGCTGAGCAGAAGACTGAAGGACCTTCCACAGTCCAGGGACACCAAGCACAGCTGTGCTGACCACGTGCATCCCAGGCCGTGGCTGCAGGAAGAAGGAGCTAGCACACACCTGGTGATTGCAGTAGCGAGGGGCTGGGACCCTGCTGGTTGTGGGCACTTGCAAGAGAACACAGTCCCTGGTTTCAGTTCTAGGACAGACCGGACAGCTATAGTTTACAGTCACTGGAGGGACCACAAGAATCAAGATCATTTGTGGGATAGTGTGGCTGGGGGTGCTAGCAGTGGCTTAGGAGTGTAGAGGAGAACCCAAGTCTGGGCCCCAAGATGGTCCTCAGAAAATAACAGGAAGAAGGACCTGAGACTTGGGGCATCATTCCCCATACCTTGGGATTACAACTTGGTTGCACTGATAGCTACTAAAAAAAATACATAAGTAAAACAAAAAATAACTAAAAATGAGTGAGCAAAGGAGAAAGAACCCAACCATAGATAGTTACTCTGTGAATAGAGAAGATCTGGGTTCATGTTCAGAGAAGATAATGAAGCTTAAAAAATGCTCCTCTTTTTTCAATGAAAAACATCAAATGGTTCCAGTCACAAAAAGAGCTCTTGGAAGAAATTAAAAAGTACTTTAAAAATCAAATAAGAGATTGAGGGAAAAATTAGGGAAAAAAAGAGCAATCCAAGAAAATCAAGAAAATTACAAAAAGAAAGTCAACCAATTTGAAATAGAGAATTAAAAACCTAAGGAAGAAAAAAATTCCTTGAAAACTAGAATTGGGTAAGGGGAAGCTAATGACCTTCTAAAACACCAGGAAACTGTAAAATAAAATCAAAAGAATGAAAAAATAAAAGAAATATCTCATCAGAAGAACAACTGATCTGGAGAAGAGATCGAGGAGAAATAATATAAGAATAGTCAGACTACCTGAAAATTATGATTAAAAAAAAAATCTTGATACAAAATTACAAGAAATTATCAAGGAAAATTGTCCTGAAGTTCTAGAACAAGAAGGCAAAGCAAAAGTAGAAAAAAAAATCCATCAACCACCACCTGAAAGAGATCCCAGGAGGAATACTTACAGGAATACCATAGCCAAGTTTCAAAGCTCCCAGGTTAAGGAGAAAATATTGGAAGAAACAAGAAAAAAAATTAAATATCATGCAGCTATAATGAGGATTACACAAGACCTAGCAGCTACAACACTGAAGGACTATAGGTCTTAGAATATTATATTCCATAGAGTGAAAGAGCTGAGGTTACCACCACGGGTAACTTGCCCAGAAAAATTAAGTGTAATGCTGAATGGGGGAAAAGATGGAAATTTAACCAACTGAAAGACTTTCAAGTTTTTGCAACAAAACCCCAGAACTTAGGGGAAAATTCAACATATAATGTACAGGAGAAATATGAGGTAAATATTAAAGACCAATTATAAAGGACACAATAAGATCAAATTGTTTATTTTGTGTATGTGAAAATATTAGCGGTACCCTTATAATTGTCATTATTTGTGTAATTTGAAAGAAAAGCTTGGGTTGAGCTGAGTATGACGGGGTGATTCTAAAAGAAATAGAATTGTGGAGAGAGATAAAAAGAGTAATTATCTCATATAAATGAGGCCTAAAAGGAAAAATTGATACAGAAGAAGCTAGTAAGGGAAAGGGCAAGTAGTGCTGGAATCTTAACCTCATAGGGTATGGGTTAAAGAGGGAAATACACACACATAGGGTCAATAGGGAGAGAAGGATAGTGACAAAAAAATAGGAAGGAGGAAAATACACAAGAACTTGTAGCTTCTAATGGGACAAATTAACCATAAGATGGGCATGGATAGCAGGTTTAAAATTGGAATTCAACAATATGTTGCTTTCGGAAAATATAAAAATGAGAGATGCGCACAAAGATAAAATAAAGGACAGGAGCAGAGTTTGTTATAAAAATAAAAGCAAGGATAGTAATCATGATCTCAGACAAAGTTAAAGTTAAAATAGATTTAATCAAAAGTGAAAAATAGAGAAACTACACTGTGTCAGCAATGTTATTCAATATTGTTTTGGACCATTTAAAATTCCTAGACAGTATAAAGTACCCAACTATGGACCTGTCAAAACAGATGCAGGAACTATATGAACATAAACATAAAATGCTTTTTATACAAATAAACTCAGATCTAAATAATTGAAGTAATTTTTTTATTCAAGGGTAGGTAAAGCCAATATAATTTTAAATGGCAATTTTGGATAACTAAACTATTTATTCAATGTCATCCCAATTAAATTACTAAAAAAAAAAATTTTACTGACTTAGAAAAATAATAACAAAGTTCATTTAGAAGAGCAAAAGGTCAGGAACTTCAAAGAAAACAGGAAAAAAGATGGAAAGGAAGTACATTCAGCAGTATCAGACCTTAAACTATATTATAAGGGAGAGCATTGTTGAAGAGTAAAAAGGATAATTTTGATTGTTTTAAATTAAACACTTCCTGTATAAATAAAACCAATGTGGCCAGGAACAGAAGGAATGCAGAAAACTGGAGGAAAAAGCTTTTATTGATGATCTCTTAGACTGTAATTGGGTTGGAATATTGCTGTGATACAGAAAATGATGAGCTAGTCAATTTAAAAAACATGGAAAGACTTGGACCTGGGAAGGAAGATGCTGTCCATCTTCAGAGAAAGAGATGACAAGTGGAAATGTGCATAGCACAGCCTTACATATATGTGTGGGTATATCATGTGTATATATGTATATGTTTATAGATATCTCTGTAAATGCATATATATCTGCATTTAATTGTAACCTTCGGGGGGGAGGGAGGTGGGGGGAGGAGAAAAAACAAAGTAAAAAGTGCACAGCAGAGAACAAAAGAAAACCAACAAGGAAGCAAAGAACAGCTGACCTTGAGTTTCCAAAGGGTTGACCTTGGCTTCCCAGGGTTCCACAGCCCATGTATGTAGCCAGGGCAGGGGAACCAGGAGTGTCCTTTGGGGTGCGGCCCAATGGTGCCTAGAATCTGACACTCGTGCTGCATGAGTGGGCACGTGAAGAATCAATGGTATGTAGGAACTAAGCTAAGAGAGATTCCCTGGGGAAAATGTGGCTTTGTTCTGGCTATATCTTCAAAGTAAATGTCCCCTTGTAAAAGTTACTTGATATTAATTTGTTGAATGTAACTAGGGCACTGGTCAGTGATTCCCGTTGGGGTTGGGTTGGGGGACAGCCAATGGCAATAGCAAAGAGAAACTCTGCAGAGCCTTTCAGCTGGTTCTGGGAGAGTGAGGCTAGTAGGGTCTACTTTCTGCAGGTTGGACTATAGGGCCTCTGGGGTCCCTTCTACCTCTCAGATTGTGTGATTCTGGGCATGACTACATGAGAGTGAAGCCCATCTCTGGCAGCTCCAACAAAGCTTCAGCAATAGAAGGTTGTTGTCTGAGGACCAGACAAGCTAAGAGAGGATAGAGTCATCATTGAGATGGCCGTACAGGGATGACTTATTGTCCCTAGCATCCTCTGGTCAAAGTAGATGAGGAAGAGCTGCAGCTCATGGATACTTCCCCTGAGGTGAACCTATGGGAGAACATGAGTAAGAGTTAGCCAGAATGTGTGGGTATGGATAGGCTGGGATGTTTCCTGTGGGAAGGTACTTCAAAATCAGTGAAATCATAGATCCATCCAAGGTAATGCTAAGTTCAGCTTTATCTATACAGTTGAAAGACTGTAAGTACTCTTTCTGCATTGTGGTACCTTGGGGCAAAGGAGTATCCTTCACCTTAGTTAAAGCTTGAAGGAAGGTGCTAAACTTGCTAAACTTCTGTAAGCAATAGATTTCAGGGAGACAATATACAGCAATTCCCAGAAGGCAATCCC
The DNA here is from genome assembly GCF_003287225.1 of Phascolarctos cinereus. Lineage (NCBI taxonomy): Eukaryota > Metazoa > Chordata > Mammalia > Diprotodontia > Phascolarctidae > Phascolarctos > Phascolarctos cinereus. The sequence continues at coordinate 5,161,207 of NW_027555625.1, forward strand.
AGGCTTATCTCTTCCCTAACTGTACCCAAGGAAACATGTGGTGTTTACCTCAGTGGGCACAATGGTGTCTGGTGGTAACCCCACTGCTACAGGATTGTTTTCCACCAAGGTTCTGTAGGCCAGATGGTAGGTTAAGGAATTCAAATCAGTTCAATCTGATAAATATGTATTAAGTCCCTACTCCACACAGGGCAGTGCCCTGGGACTCAGAGACAGAAAGATAGAATCAAAGCAATATACCAACACCATAACTAGGCATGCCAGGTCTGGTGGCTCAGGTTTCTCATTGTATTCCTGTTTTAACAAGAAAGAGGCAGAGGAAACTTACCAGGGTGAAGCCAGCAGCCTCCTCTGATTGTTAGTGTATTCTGGAAAGCAAAGTAGCACCAGTTCTATCTGCTGGGTGCTTTGCCAAGAACACACACACACACTTGAATTTTATGGGCATCATTGCTGGAGTCCTTAGGTGAACTCTGAGTTAAGAAATTCATGGATTCTGCTAATTTCATATGTTGTTGTACTTTTAGCAAAGACATTAAAAAAAAACCCAAGGAGGCAAAATCTCTCTACTACTTCACTCCATTCTTCAAAGGATGCTAATTGCATCCTATGCAAATATCTTAACTCTCAATATCAAATGTCAATATTTTTTTTTGTCTAGCATCTACTGTATGCAGAGCACAGTTCCAGGCACTGCAGGAAACACAAATTTAGATAAGAACATAGAGCTGCCTCCCCTCCTCAGTAAGTCCACAGGCTAATGGGGGAATAAGACATATACATAAATTAATGTCACATAGTATATACATTAGAGAGATAAGCACATAATGTTTGGCAAAGCCCAATGGTCAAAATTGGTACTGATTGTGAAAGCAAAGCAGGCTTCCTGGAGGAGGTGGCAACTTGAGTTAGGCTTTTGAGCAGAGGAAGAATGTGGCTAGATTTGTGCAAGGGAAGATTATTGTGATATAATGTCTAAAATGACTTGGGGCAACGGTGGCCTGGAGGGAGGTGAGTAGACCAACTAGGAAACCATGAAAGCACCCCATTCTGGTCAGGTGGACCTAAGGGCCTGTGGTAGGGGATAGGGGTGGGGTTGGTAGCAATAATAAAAAGGAAGGGATGGATGCTGGAGACGCTGAGGAGGTGGAGTCAACAGGACTCAACTGATTGACTATAAAAGGATAAAGAAATGTAGACTGTGCAGCAGAATGCAAGTCCCTTGATGGCAGGCACTGTTTTAAATGAGATCATAGTGTTAAAACTAGAATCAATCTTAGAGACCATCTAGACCAACTGTCCCATTTTACAATAGAGAAAGTTAGGTCCATAGAGGTTAGATAACTTGCTCGTGGTCACAATAGTCAATTGAACCCAGAACCTTTGACTCCAAAAATAGCATTCTTTCCACTGATTTTGCATCAGTTTATTTCTTGATTTCTCAGAGCCTGGCATATTTTTTTTAAATTTATTTATTTTTAGTTTTCAACATTCACTTCCATAAGCATTTGAGTTCTGAATTTTTTCCCCATCTCTCTCCTTCCCCCACCCCAAGACAGCATGTAATTTGATATAGGCTCTACATATACACTCACATTGAACCCATTTTCACATTAGTCATGTTGTAAAGAAGAATTAGAACCAATGGGAGAAACCACAAGAAAGAAGAAACCAAAAAGAGAGAGAGAGAGAGAGAGAGAGAGAGAGAGAGAGAGAGAGAGAGAGAGAACAAATAGTGTGCTTCCATCTGCATTCAGACTCCATAGTTCTTTCTCTGGATGTGGAGAGCGTTCTCCATCATGAGTCCCTTGGAGTCGTCTTGGATCTTTGCATGGCTGAGAAGAGATGAGTCTATCAAAGTTAGTCATTGCACATGGTGGCTGTTACTGTGCACAATGTTCTCCTGGTTCTGCTCACTTCACTCAGCATCAGGTCATTCAATCTTTCCAAGCCTGGCATAAAACTTCACATACAGTAAGTGCTTAATCCGTGTTGGTTGAGTTAGAATTTTTGTGGGTTTGGTGCCATAGATAGAAACAAGGCAGACAAGAGGAGCAGGCTTTGGGCATAAGGCGATGAGCTCTGTTTTGATCATTCTGTGTGTGAGGTTCTAGGAGTACATCCAGGTGGAGGCAATGCAGTACAGTCTGACTCAGCAGACTTGGGTTCAAATCCTGATTCTGTGAACCTTAGATGAACCTTGCCAGCAGGGTGGATGGCAAAGTCAAAGTGTACACAAGGCACCTTGGACAAATCCTTGAGAAAAAATTCACCTTAAGGGGTCAGGAAATAGAAAGGGGATCAGAAGACAAGGCACTTAGGAAGAAGAAGGAGAGTCAGGACCAAGACTGTGATGTCTCAAACAATGAGGAAGGGCAGAATGTCTAGGAGGACAAGAAGGTGGTCAACATGCCCAGTGAAGCTAAGATACCATGAAGGATGAGAATTGAGCAAAGAACCATTTTCTTTTCATTATGGCAGCCATTGGTGATGTCAAGGAGAACAGTTTCCATAGAAGGGTGGGGGCAGAAGCTAAATGGCAGGGGGGCAGGAGGGAATGGTTGTGAAAAGTATGTGTGGGAAGGTCAAAGAGGGACACAAAAATAAGAGCCCCTACCAAGCCTTTCACTGAACACCCAAAATGAGCCGATGGTAACCTCTGTGACCCAGTGGGCTACCCCTCTTGCCAATGAAATCTAGGCCATAGAACCTCAGAGTTGGTAAGGACCTCCAAAGTTCCCTCATCCAATCTCTCCTTAAGCAAGAAATGACTCTACAATTTCCCTCTGTAGTCACTCAGCCTCTCCTTAACCATCCCCATTTGCCGTGGGGCTCGGTGGTGTACAAGGAAGCCCAGGCCAGCATCTGGCAGCTACCGTTATAAATAACTGCTCTGCTGAGCAGAAATCACCTCCCTTTCTGTAATTCCTTGCCCTATTTACTGTTGTCTTTGCCCTCAGGGGCCAAGAAGGACAAGGGTCATCCCTCCTCAACCATCCATATGACTCACAGCCTGTCCGGTTCTTGAACACACCTACAGACTCATGGTCCCCTGAAGTCATCTTCTCTCCAAGCTACACATACCCCCATCACTTCAGCCGATCCTCCTACAACATGGGCTTGAGGTCTGTGACCATCCTGGGTGCCCTTCTCTGGATAGATCTTCTGAATTCATGGTGCCCAGAACTGAAGATAATATTCCAGATGGGCTCTGACCCTTCTTGGCTACACTGAAGGCATATGGGGACATCTGGAAAGGGCCTGGATCCCAGACTGAATCCAGAATAACTTGTAACTGCCACCTCCATATTGGCCTCCCTGCCCCTCAGGCCTGGCTGACAGCTTGGCTTCTGTTCCTTTCAAATTCTCTGTCGACTTAGGCATCATGAAAGGTGCCTGAGCATCCTGAGCCCAGAGCTCTGTATTTATTTATGCATGGACTCCCAGAGGCCCCTCATCCTGATGTGCCAAGACCCCAGATGTCACATCCAGCAGTCAGCCACAGGGATGTCACTGAGCAAGAGCAAAAATGTCCCACCCACTGTGTTTTCTAGATCCCAAATTAAAGAGGAGCTCGGAGGCTGTTTCCCTCATCCAACCTCCATTTTACAGGTGGGGAAAATGAGGCTCAGAAAAGTTAAGGGACTCCCTCAAGGTCACACAGGAAAGGAAGCATCATTCACACACACACACACACACACACACACACACACACACACACACACATACGTCTCTTGCTCTTGCTCTAATTCTGGGAATAATTATCAATGCTAATGAAAGATATAGGGCAGCTAAGGGGCAAAGCAGATAGGGTGCCAGGCGTGAAGTCAGGAAGACTCATCTTCCTGAGTTCAAATTTGGCTTCAGACACTTCCTAGCTGTATGACCCTGGGCAAGTCAGGTAACCCTGTATGCCTCAGTTTCCTCATCTGTCAAATGAACTAGAGAACAGAATGGCAAACCCTCCAGTATCTTTGCCAAGAAAGCCCCACATGGGGTCATGAAGAGTCGGACATGACTGAAAAATGACTGAACAACAATGAAAGGATGGTGGCAACTGATTGCCCTGTGCCCCTCCTTACCATCCCTAAAATGGGTAGTCCAAGAGTTCTTTTACCTTTGATGTGTCCTGGACCCCTTCAGCAGTCTGATGAAGTCTATGGACCACTTCTCAGAATAACATGCTTTTTAAAAGTTAGAAATTACAAATTTTAGTCAGAAGTTAGTGAAGATGAAGGTGTGTTTTTCCCCATCCAAGACCTGCTAAAATTAGACCTCTGGTGAAGAAGCTCTGTACTAGGCCAGAACTGCCTTCTCTGGGTACCTCCCCCCTACAAATGTTGCCTCCCCTCCCACATGCTCATGAGAACATACACTTCCTGCAGGAAGGAACGATCTCACTTTGTCATGAACAATGTCTACCACATAGTAGGCAATTATTACTTGGTTTTGGATTGGTGGATTGATCTGCTCAAATCTCATTTTACAGAGGGAGAAACTAAGAGTCAAGCAGGAGAATGAGTATTTTATGATGAGACATCCTCAGTAATATCTTAGGAACCTTTGGTCTTTGGTGCATCCACTTCCAACCATCTCATGGTGCAAAATAGCTGCACATTAGAACTGAGTTTCTTCACTTTCATTCCAAGAGCATCATGTGGCTGGAAGCCAGTTGCGGGAGGCTGGACAGAGGGCATACTAATGTCCTAGAGTAGGCAATGGGCCATAGGGGAGCACTGGATAAAACATGGCAGGGTGACCTTGAGGGTAAGCATGGAGAATGAGAACAACAGTCATTCTTGGAGTGCCAACCTTGGAGTCACAGAATCCCAACTCTGTCACCTCTAACTTGTGGAACCCTTGGCAAATCCCTTCACTTCTTGGGTAGTCAGTTCCTTTGAGGGTGTTGGAATAGCTGACAAATTGATTTCTTATGTACTACAACCTCCCCCATCCCCCAAAAAAAACCCTTCTCAATAAGACCTGAGGCAAATAATTTAATGTCTCTGGGCCTCAGTTTCTTCAACTATAAAAAAAGGGTTGCAGTTGATGACTCTAACCTTCCTTCTAGCTCCAGGCCTGTGATCCTATGATCCTTCTCCTCTATGGATAGAACAAAGCTGGGACACCGTGTTGAGAAGGAAACTCACATTTCTAGTGACAGTGTTTGGATCCCCAAAGGTCCCTATGGGATGGGATGAAGAGCCACATCAAAAGAACACTGGAATGGGCCATAAGAGCCACTTGTCGATCGACAGACTGATTAATGAGATGGAATTTAATAGGAATATGTGTAAACTCTTCCACAGCCTGGTGGTACCTTGGACAGAGCTCTGGTCTTGGCTTCAAGAACAGTTTACCCCAGGCAGCAGCTTCCCCATAGTCCTACCCTCCTGGACACCACAGGAGATTATCACTTCTTGTCAGAGATTTCAACTTAGCCAAGGCTGCACAGACAACCCTGGCTCTGATTGTTCCCACTCACACACCAGGTGGGCGGATGGCAAAGTTCCCAATGACACACCAAGTGGGTGGATGGCAAGGTTCACATTCACACACCAGGTGGGTGGAAATAATGTTGGAGAAACAGCAGCCCAGTCAGTGTAGGGTAGAACTACCAATGACAATGAAGAGGATGTTTTGCCCAAGACAGGCTGGAAATCCTGGCTCTTCCTCCCTCTCCCCGTGCCCCTCAAGGCTCTGTTCTCTCCTGCAGAATGTGACAGGCCATGGAGGAAACTGTCAGAAAGCATGTACTATCCATGTCCTCTTCCCTCCTTCCAACACAGCTCAGTTCTAATCCCAAATAAACAAATCCAGGCAATGTCTGGGTTTTTCCCCCTAAACCTAGACAGAGTTAGCAGAGGGAAATGAGATTGTACTTGGAGCCAGTAGAACCCAGGGCCCTAGTTGTGGCTGTAAAACTCACTCTCTGTAAACCTCCAACAAATCTCTTGACTCAGGTTCTTCCTTTATAATGAGGAGAACAGTAAAAAAGAAGGTTGGATTGGCAGTCAGATGAATGGCCTAGGTTCAAATCCTTCCATTGTCACATCCCCTGGGTCATTTAACTTCCCTGGGCCTCAGTTTCTCCTATATGTAAAATGAGTGGATTGGACCAGATGAGGTTCCTTCCGCCCAAAAATCCATGATCTTTTTTTTCTCAGAGCCTGGCTAGAACTGAGCAATAATCAACAACAATAGTATTAACATAGCCCCTTAAGGTTAGCAAAGTGCTTTACAAACTATCTTATTTCATCCCCCCCCCACAGCACTGGGAGGTAGCTTCTGTTATCCCCAGGGTTACAGAGCTAGTCATTGTCTGAGGCAGGATTAGAACTCAGATCTTCCTGGTTCTAGGTAGAGAGCTGGGCACTGCACCATCCAAATGCCTCAGTAGCAGATAGCTAATGAATAATGCCTGGGAGCTTTCTAGGAAAAGGAGGTTACTCTGATCCTATGACTACATTCAGTTTCATCATCAGATTCTTATTAATCATCTACTCCGTGGTTTGCACTGTGCTAGGCACTAAGGACCGAAAGGAAAAAAAACAAACAAAAACCCCACAATTTCTGCCTCAAGGAGTTTTCACTGTACTGGTGACTATACATATACATACATACATACATGCATATGTACATACATACAGAGAGAGAAAGCTAGATATATAGAGAGATATATGAAATATATGTAACATGTAACACATGTAAAAGTATATGAAACAACATGTAAGTCATACAAAACCGATATGAAGGGATGATCTCTTGGCACCTTCATGCTTTGACAGTCTGTTTTCTGTGCCCTCTACCCACCACTGTCCCCCATGTCTGGATTCAATGAAGAAGATGGGAATGCATGGCTAGAGAGCTGTTAATCTGTAAAAAGATCTGAGAGTTTTAGTGGACCCCAGAGTCAATAGGAGTCAGCAATGCCATGTGGCATCTAGAAAAGCCACTCTTTAGCATGAATTAAAGGAGATGTATTCTCAGTACCTAGAGAAATGAAAGTCCCACTGTCCTTTGCACTGGTGAGAAGCCACAGGAAGAATATTGTCTTCAGCTCTGTGCCCTGTGGATTTGGCTCATGCGATGGAGAGTGTCCAGAAAGCAGCCAGGATACGTAAGCATCTCAAGTTCAGGCAATGGGTGGATTCTTTGAAGGAATTGGGGATGTTTACCCTGGAGTAGAGAAGACTAGGAGGAGACATGAGAGCTGCTTCCAGATGAGTGAGAGTCTACCATTTGCAAGGTCGATTGCACTGTTTGCACAAAAAGAGAACAGGGGGGAGCAGGAAGCAGGTTTCAGTTTGATGTAAGGAAAACCTCCCAACGCCTTTAAAACTAGAGCTAAGTACAAATGACTAGCTATGGCACCCAGGCAACCCAGGGGGACTTCTCCATGCCCTGGACAACTGTTTAGCACCCTAAATTGAAGATATTGACCTGAATTAGCAGAGGGACTTTCCTCACCTCAGACTTCCCCATGCCAGGGAAATCACAGATCACAGTCCCTGACTCTACCCTGTTTCCAAGAATGAAAAGGGCTGTCTTGAGAACCAGTGGATTCTCCCCTCTTGGAGGTGGTCTTCTTTTTGAGCCTGGGATGTAGCAAGGCAGCTTTCCTCTTGAGCTATTGGCTGGATGTGACAGCTAGATAGATCACTCCCCTCCCACAATTCAGGGATCCTGTTCTCTCTGTCCTTCGTGCCAGCCTCCCTTCCATCTCCAATAGTTTAGGAATCCATGCCTGGTTTTAGACCATGGACTTTAAGAGTTGGGTGAGATCTTAGACCACCAGAAGGGCAAACCCATCATGGAGTTTGGTGGTCATATCCAGTGTCCTAATTCTATAGATGAGGAAATTGAGGTCCAGCTGAGATGCCACCGATATCACACAGGGATTGAGGAATGGCCTCAGATCTCAAGCTAGATCTGCTGGATCTAAAGCCCAGACTGTCTCCCCTACCACACTGCCCCTAAAGGCACCCACTTATAAACAGGAAATATCAGGGGTATTATTGGAACGCCAGTCTTTCTGACTACATTCAGACTGATTAAATTCTATAGTCCATCAACTATATGCCACACCCACTACAACTCAAAAGGTGACATCAGAGGTCATCTAGTCCGAAACTCATGTCTAAAGAACAGACTTGTCTGTTGTCACACAGGTAGGAAGAGGTACAGTTGGGATATGACCCTCGGTCCTCAGATTCAAAGCCAACCTCAATCTGAACTTAGCTAAGTTTCCCACTTAACCTTTAAATCGCCACCATTGTCTTTTCCTGAACAGACTAGATAAAAAGCAGCAAAGGACTGCTTACATTCTCTGTTGGCCTCCCCAAACCTCAGGCCTTCCTCATTCAATAGCCCGACTCATGAGCTGCATATGCAGGAAAAAATGGACCCAGTGTCACACAACTCATCAGTGGCTTCATCTGCCCACTGGTGACCTGCCCACTGCTCAGTGCGAGGGATGTTTATGAAGAAAAACCACAGCAGGAATGCAGCTCGTGACAAGCTGGGAGCTGGCAGAGATTTCTCTGAACTCAAAAACCCTACACTCTTTTCTCAGAGGTTGTTCTGGCTTTTGCTGTGAGTTCATTGAGGAGGCAGGGCAAGGCACGATCATGTAGTCTGGACCCCATGTGAGGAAGTCTATGGACATCTCTGTAAGATAAATAATGCAAATGGTTCAGGCAGTGCATGGTTGAGGATGAGAACAGCAAAAGTAGGTCATGGGGGCAAGTTCCTCTATCTCTGCCACTGCCTCTATCTCTATCCGGCAGTGCATGGTTGAGGATGAGGAGAACAGCAAAAGTAGGTCATGGGGGCAAGTTCCTCTATCTCTGCCACTGCCTCTATCTCTATCCCTGTCTCTTTCTGTATATCTCTGTCTCTGTCTCTTTCTGTCCCTATTTGCTTATGTCACTGTCTTTGTCTCTGTTTTTTTTTTCCTTCATCTTTGTCTCTGTCTCTCTATCTCTGTCTGTCTAGCTCTGTCTCTCTGTTTTCTGCCTCTGTCTCTATCTATCTCTTTGTCTCTGTTCTCTGTCCATCTGCTCTGTCTCTCTCTCTCTCTCTCTCTCTCTCTCTCTCTCTCTCTCTCTATCACACACACACACACACACACACACACACACACACACACCCCTTCCCCAGCCCTCCCCACCATTGCCTAGTTCCTATCAGATGTTTAAGATTCAAACTCCATTGGACCTACTATTCTTTTCCCAACAGTCATTGATCTTAAGCATACTCACATAACCCAAATGCAGAGGGAGTCACCCACTGTCTTATCCTTCTGGCTAGATAGTGGATTACTGACTCCTAACTCTGTGGTGTGACAAACAGCATCCATTTGGCACATGGACGCTGAAAATCTTGACTACCTGATTCGATTCTCCATGTTTACCTTGCAGTTCCAGTTTAATCAAATACCCTTTCATTTCTATCTGCACGTCCTTTGTATGGTCTGACACAGAAGTTGTGTTGGGGACTCAGGAAATGGTTTCGAATAGATTACTGATACTCTCCTAAATCTGGAGGAGAACGAGAGCCTTGGGAGGGTCTGCGGTAGCCAGGCGCTGCACTTTCAAGGACAAACAGATCATCTACATCTGATGTCAATCAGCAGCACAGTCTTCAGTCCCTCATAATTATGAGTAATAATAGCAGCAATAAGAACAGACATTTCATGTGCCTTTAATTTTGCCAAACAATTTGCATACTTTGTCTGATTTGACAAAATGAGGAAGATGCTATGGATGCGCATCATCATCTACACTTTACAGATGGGGAAACTGAGGCTGGCTGTGGTTAAGTAGTTCATCTATTACAACATAATTATTAAATATAAGAGAAAGAATTCGAAGCCAGACCTTCTTGAGCAGCTCCTACAGCATGACAGAAAGCATCTTATCCATACTGTCTTGTCTCGAATCTTCTCCCATGAGTCCTTCACTGCAGTCTGACATCTAAATAATTTAGCATCTCATAGATTCTAATGCATCATAGTGCTATTCACCCACCCCACTCCTTTTCTGCCTCAGTTCCTCAAGGGTGATTTCCAAGTCACTTCTGCTACACACAGCCCTTTTGGTGATGTTGGCAGCCAGCCTGCGCCCACCTCATGGGAAATATGCACTTAGAAAGCACTCTTCTATGTGCCAGGCACTGTGCTAAGCACTTTTTCCAAATACTATCTCATCTGCTCCTTGAAACAGGCCTGCAAAATAGGTGCTATTATTATTCCCATTGTATAGTTGAGGAAATTGAGGCTGAGAGGAATGAAGTGACTTGCTCAGGGTCACACAGCTAGTATGTGTCTAAGGCTGGATTTGAAAACAGGTCCTCCTGATTCCAGACCCATAGCTCTGGGCACTATGTTGCCAGCCGTCTTTGGTATCTCTTCTCTACCATCTCGGTCACCTACAGTTATGATTTTCAGAAACCATGGTGTTCCATGAAAGGCAAATTGTTGTAGAAGGTAGAAGTTTGAACTTGGTGCCAGGAGGGCTAGGTTTGCTATACTCAGACACTTACTGGCATCTAGGTATCGACTTGACCAAGGACCGAGTTCTCTTAGCCCCCAAGTCCATACCCTTCCCTGAACCTCAGTGTTTGTTATCATCAGGTACCAGAGCCAGGATTATGCCCAAATCTCAGCACCTCAGAGTCCAGAACGACCCAAAGGCTATCTTATCCAGTCTATAACTCAGCAATAATCCCCCAACAACATCCCCAGCTAGTGGTTTTTGTTTTGTGGTTTCGTTTTGAGACAAGGTCTCCCTATCTGGCCGAGGCTGGCCAGGCAGTAGCCACTCATGGGCCCAATTCCATTACAGATCGACCAAAGAGTCCCAACCTGGGCCAATTCACCCTTTCCTGGGAAGACTAGTGTCACCCTAGGGACCTCCCACATTGGTTCCAGATCTAGTGTGGATGGCCCCATCAGCTTAGTCTCCTGCAGCTCAGAACTCCCAAGCTCATGAAATTCACCAGCCTCAGCCTCTTCAGTAGCAGTTTATAGGCATGTACCATCATGTCGAGACAGCAAGTGTTTTCAACTCCCTAAAACCAACTTTTTGCCCTTTACAGGACAAAGATCATTTTCCTTGACCAAGAAGCCTCGTAATTTTCCATGGTTGAATTAGTAAGGTATTCACTGACAGGATGCTGAGGCTATTGGTCCCCTAGATTGTAGCCAACCTCTGGATAAAGAAGGAGGACTGGCAGGAGTGGGTAAGAACACTATCCAATAAACTCATACTCAGAGAGGACTTCCTAACGGTTCAACAGCAACACGGCGAGAGGTCTCCAGTGCAGCACCCAGGGATCTGTGTTCGAGCCTGTGCCGCTTAATGCTGTTGTCAATGATTCACACAAAGAAACAGAGGGCACCGTCAACAAATTTGCAAAACTAGGAGAGAATCAGCTGACACAGGGGATGCCAGAGCCAGGATCTAGAAGGATTTCAAAAGGCCAGCACAGTGGGTTAAATATAATAAAAAGAAATTCAGTGTAAACTCTTGCACTTGAGTTCAAAAACCAACTTCACCATTACAAAATGGGGGAGGGGCATGGTTTAGCAATAGTCCGTTGGGAAGTGAGCTAGGGGTTTTAGTGGTGGGCAAGCTCAATGTAAGTCAACAATGCGATGTAGTAACTAAAAAAGCTAGTACAGTCTTGGGTTCCATGAAGAGGGACTGAGTTTCCAGGAATAGGAAGGTGAGAATCCATCTATTCTCCACCATCATCGGCCCCCTCTGGAATGCAGTGTTCAGTTCAGGACATGATAGTTTAAGAAAGATGTTGATAAGCTAGAGAGTGTCCAAAGAAGGGCAGCCTGACCTGGGAAGGTGGCGCAGTGGATATAGTGCTGGACCTGGAGTCAGGGGGATCTGAGTTCAAATCCAGCCTCAGACACTTACTAGCTGTCTGAAAGGAGGCTATACTGAAGGACCTGGGAATGTCTAATCTGCAGAAGAAAAGTGTCTTCATGCCCTCGAAAGACTCTCACGTGGCAGAGGGTTTAGGCACGTTTTATTTTGGCCCTAGAGAGCAGAACCAGAAGCAGCAACATGACTAATTTAGGCTAGATATCAGGGAAAACTTCCCAACAAGAGAGCCATCCCAGTGTGGAACAGGATGCCTCTGGGAGTGGTGGGTCTCCACTCACTTGGGGTCATTAAGGAGAAACAGGACAACAATTTGTCAAAAAATCACATAGAGCTGGGCAGATGATGGAGAGACCCCTGCAGCTCCCAAACCCTATTGGAACATCAAGGTTCAGAAGAGGAGCCTTTGGGGCAGGGAATGGCAAGGCAGGGGTGGCCTCAAGGCCGAAGGTTCCCCACCCTGTTGGGCTCACCCAAAGCTCATTGGGTTGCTTGAGAATCTGAGGAATCGAAGTTTTAACACACATATATTACTCTCAGCCCTTGTCCATAAATAATGCAGCCTGGGTTAGGAGAAGGCTGTATCCTCTGTCCTTTGGGGATCTGCTTTAATGAAGGGAAATGGATGAGTGATGGTCCTGCTTTAATTGTGTGAAGAGGTGTTTCCAAAGTGCTTGCCAGGTTCCTTAATTAGGTTAAGCAAAAGACCTAAAGTTGGCTTACAAATTCTTTTTTTTCATAGACTAACACTATTTTATACATGGGACACCAGCTCGGCCCAAGTTCAAATCATCACAATTCAGTGTTTGGAAGTCTGAATGTATTTGATGTCCCTCTCTTTGTAGCCCATCCATTTCAACTCAATCCACATTTATTGGGGTGCTGTTCCTCACGAGGGTGCTGCTCAGCTGTGAGGATGACAGTCAAGCCATGGTCCCCATTCCTATGGAGTCTGGAGTCTAACAAGGGAGACAATGAAGGCAGCTGGGTGGCGCCATAGTGCCTAGAGTGCTAGACCTGAAGTCAGGAAGACTCATCTTCATGAGTTCAAATCCTGCCTCAGACACTCTCTAGCTGTGTGACCCTGGGCAAGTCACTTCCCTCTGTTTTCCTCAGTTTCCTTATCTGTAAAATGATCTGGAGAAGGAAATGGTAAACCACTCCAGTACCTTTGACAAGAAAACCACAAGTGGGGTCACTGAGAGTCAGACACAATTGAAAGGACTGAACAACCACAAGAGGAAATAAAACTCATTTGTTCACTACAACTGCAGGACTGAAATCAGCCTGGGGAGGACACTATAGTTTGATTCCTGCCTCAACCCCTCTTAACTATGAGTGGCTCCCTCTTTCTGAGCTTCAGTCTCCACCTATACAATGACACCTTTAGCCAAGATAGTCTCTAAGGGCCCTCCTAGCTCAAATTCTTCTAACCAACTTAGAGGTCTAGTGAACAGACTTTACAGGGGAATAAAGATGACACTCCTGATCCTGGCATTCAGGGCTCCCCATAGCCTAGTACTCCTGGACCTCATTTGTTCTAGGCTACAGACTGCTCAGTTTCTCCTCCAAACAATGGATTCTTTCCCACCTCTATGCATTTGGCCACAGACTTCCATGCCTAGGGCCCATTCTCTCTAGCTCTACCTTCTACCTCTTCATGAATCCTCTGCTGATACCCCCTCCTCCACTGGAAGTGATTTCTCTCCTTCATCTGATGCCATTGCTGCTCTTATGGCCTCAAGTCTGAGATGTAGTCTATGCAGCCTCAGTATGTGCCCCTTCACTGGTGTCCCTCTCCGGTGCCACCTTGTGACACCCATGGGTCACTGGGCTCTCCTAAGCTGTGCCAGAAGAGCAGAAGCACTATCAGGTTCCCTCCAGTGGAAAAGGCTTACAAGACAGGGATGAAGGGTTGCCCCTTGGTCAGGGACCACTCTGGTTAAATGCAGAGATTCACTACCAGAAAGTTAGCTACCAAGTGATGGCTATTGAGGTCCATGACTACCTAAGAAGATCATCTACTCCAGAATAGAAGACCTGTGATCTGGATCATAGAAATTTCAGTATTGAAGCAAGTTGCCTGAGTACATGACCAATGACCTCCTATTAGATTATAAGATTCATGAGGCAGGGCCTGACTTTGCCTTTGTATCTAGCCCAGAGCTTAGTAGACGGTCTTGGAATGGGGCCCCATAAATTAGGATTAGAGTTAGGATTTGTTGAATGATTGAATGTGTAGCACCCCCTCTGGGTTTGCTCTCCCATTTCCAGTTGGACCAGCCATTTGGGTGCCCAGAAACAAATGGCTATTTCTTTCCCTCAAGATTCTAGGGTTGAGAACTGAGTTCACATCTGGCCTCAAACATGTAACACTCACTAGCTGTATGACTCTCGGCAAGTCACTTAACCCCAATTGCCTCACCAAAAAAAAAAAAATAAACTAACAAAAAACAAACAAAAAAATAAAAGATTCTAGGGGCAATCCCAAGGGTCTAGTGTTTTTAATACTATAGCTCATAAATTAACCAACAAGCATTTAATAAACATTTATTATGTGTCAGTCACTGTGTTAAGCTCTGAGGATATAAGTACAAAGAATGAAATAATCCCTTCTTGCAAGGAATTTATATTCCTGAGCCCCGATCAGTATACTTCTCAATATCATATAACCAGTTAACATCTCTCCAATATCAATTAACATTAATTGGATTTTACAAAGGAATATTTACTGAGAAAATAGAGCAAGGTCCAAAGTACAACATCCTCCCAAACCAAGAGGTTCACTGTCACCCTTACATTTACACTGGTTCCTGGAGAGAGTCGACTCAATCTTAAAGTAGATGTTTAAAAAAGAACTATCTTCCCCTAATTATGTGCCTGGGAGTCCTTTTCTCTCTTTGGGAAATCCCCACCACGTTCTTGATGGGCATGGCATAGCAAGTTGGACCACTGCCTTACTCATGTGGGCTGATTCCTTGGACAGCTTGCTCAAGCAGGTCCCTCCTTGGGGCCGCTGTGGGGTCATCTCCTACAGGACTCACTTAGAGTTGTAATTGGTGCCAGGACTCTGTTGTTGATGGGAGCTCTGAGAGCTTTGATGAATCACCCAGTCTACCAGTTACCTAGTGCTCTCATCTCAGTATATTCATTCCCAGCAGTTACTTCTTCTCAAAAGCCATAAAAGAGAGAAACAGATTGTCTGCTCAAATCTTGTAAAGGCATACTTCATTTCAGCTGAGAAGTCAATTAAAAGGCTTTTCATCACAAAGCAGGAAGTTGACAAGGAACATTGAAAGTGTTGTGTGCTCTGATTTGGGGAGAAGGGCTTCTCCATTCCACACAGCCAGAAACCATCTTGCCAGACTCCAGGAAAGATGTATTACACACCCTCCAAGGGCTGGGCCAACATTGGTGAGTTCTCCATTACAAAAGAATGAATGAATGAATGAATGAATGAATGAATGAATGAATGAATGAATGAACAGATCAACAGCAATAGATGGTAGGTAAGTGGCTAGAACAGTGTGCTACAAGAAATGAAAAGAGGAAGAGATTACATCAGGCTACTGTCTTCTGAGAGAGGCCAGGACTTGAACTGGGCCTGAAAGGATGAGTAGCACTTAGGTCTATTGGCATTAGGGTACTGGACATTTCAGGCAGAGAGAAGATGAACCTTCCTTCCCCATTCCCCAAACTCCTTCTAACCCCTGTCAGAGGGGTTCTCTTATGTCTGGACAGTGTCACTGATCTCCACGGAATTAATGGCAGGAAGAAAACTCCTGCTTAGGAATTAGCTGGCTTGGGGGAGAACGTTGAATTATGTCCTTGAGCAAACTCCATGGAAGTGATTCTATTCCCAAGGTTTTGTTTAAACCTCAGAGACTTTGATGCTCTGGGACTGAGAGCCTTGGGTGACTGACAGAAGCAGATTTCAGATTTGCATTTTAAAATTGCTTCCTCAAAAGAATCAGAGCCATAGGATCACAAAATGTAAAGACAGAAGTGACCTCAGAGACTGATTAGGAGGATGAGAACTAGTGTCTAAATAGAGCTTTAATATATGCTAACTCATCTGATCCTCAAGCTATCCCTGGGAGCTAAATGGTGTTATTATCCAATTAAGAAAATTGAGTCTGGGAGATGACATGCCCAGGTCACAAAGCTAGTTAATGTCTAAGTCAGGATTTGAACTCAGATCTTTCTGATTACAAGCCCAGAGCTCTGTCTAGGCACCACCTAGCTGCCTTCATTTATACCTAAGAACTCTGAGGCTCAGTGAGATTGTGATTTGTCCAAGGTCAGATACATCCTAAGTGATGGAGCCCTGGGCCTCTTCCCATTGCACGGCAGCTCCTCTCTTGGCAGGAGACTTGGGCAAGCTCCTTCGCTCTTCAGTGCCTGCCTAGCAGAACAAGACTAAACCTACTTCTACTACTCAAAGGGCATTCTCTTGCACACCTTCCCTCCCCACCCATCCCCCACCTTCCCTTCTCCAGCTTAAACATTTCCAGTCTCTTCAAATGACCCTGATTTGAATAAGCTCCAGCCCCTTCCCCAGCCTGGTCACCCCCCTCCAGAACCTCTCCACCTTGTCAACGTCCTTTCAAAGCCACAGTGCCCAGAATGGACCACAAGATCTAGGTGTGGAACCAGGAAATCTTTGTTGATATCTATGTTTTTCTCCTAGAAATATCCTGAGCACAATCAAGCAGTGATTTGGTGAATCAGTTTCCAGACTCTGCTGAGTTTTCGTTCATTTTTGATTCCCAACTCAGGGGCTACTCTGTTCTGTGACAAGCATTTCAATGGCTGGTCTGATTATTGATAGCCATCAGAACTCAGGGCTGGCAAAAACTATGGCAGTCCATTGGTTCCACACTTGTTTTAGATGCAGAATCAGAATCTCTCAGAGAGGAAAAGTGACTCCTCCAAGGTCACATGGGAAACAAACCCAAGATTTGGACCCAGGTTCTCTGTCTCAGAAGCCCTGTGCAATTTCCTCCATAATCATGAAGGTATTAATGTGTAAAGGCACCCAAGGGCAATTTTAAGCTGTTAAAGTTTAAATTTGAAATACCTTCTATATACTTAAGAGTTTGCAAGTCCCACTTAGCTCTGCCCTTCTCTGTTCTCTGTTCCAAGCTCCCTTCCAACTCTGACCTGCTCTGTTCTGTTCTAAGCACACACACACACACACACACACACACACACACACACACACACAGCTCTGACATTCTAGGTTCTAAAGTCCTCCTCTTGCTCTGACATTCTATGTTCCAAGGTCCTTGTCAACTCTGTGTTCTAAAATATTCTCACGTTCTGTGTTCTAAGCTCCCTCCAAGCTCTAAGACTCCAGGATTCTCTTTCCTAGGAGAGGAAGGACAGTATCTATGCATATGAGCATTACCAGCATTTCAATGAAAACAGTAGACGTTGGAACACCATGGGGTCTCTGTGACAATAAATGGTCATTCCTACTATCTAGAATAGGGCCGTGGTCCTTTGCCATCCCATGCCTGTGAGAGCACCCAGTCCACTTTCATTTTTCTTCCAAACCTCCTTTGGATCCCTTCCCTGAAGGGTCTTTTCTGAAAGTAGCCATATGGTTGTGCCTGGCCAGCCTTAGCTGCCATCAAACTGGCTCAGTGCAGATGGCTGAGAACCCATTCCCTAGGCTTGTGAGGACTTCTTGATGGATGGAAAGGCACCAGTAGGAGACCAAGGGCCAGTTCTAGGCATATCATTGTTGCCTGAGTTGATGATTGATACAGATACAGAAAGTATGACCCAGAGGGGTTGGTAACTTGCCCAAGGCCACACAACTAGGAAGGCTCTGAAGTAGGATTTAAACCCAGAGGTTCCTGACTCCAAGTCCAGTACACTATCCCCTGAACCACACTGCCTGCTGGAGCTCTTATGACTTTGGGTAAGAGCAATTCTCTTCCTGAAAGTCCTCATCTCAAAAATGGGGATATTAATTAGTGACATCCGTACCTCACTAAGTGGGTGTGTGATTGAATCTTAGAGTAAAATAGAAATTGATTATCACCATGGCTTTTAATAAAAATGAAATTTGACTTTTATTCAGCATTTTAGGGTTTAAAAGGATTTTAGGCTTTATTCTTCCACTAAACTAAACTCACCATGTATTAATTAAGTAGACATCACAGTCTTTGGAAGGGAGGTAAAGACAAGAAGAAAAATCATGCCTGCCCTCCAAGGGTTTCCATTCTACTGAGAGAGAGTGAAACATTTAAGCAGTCTATCCAATGCTACAACGGGCCTATGGTCTCGGTGATGTAGTCATCATATCCAATGTTGCAGATCACAGCCCAACATGGAAGACCCTTGTCCATGTCCTCATAAGTTCATCATAGGAGGGCCATCTAATGTGATGAGGGTCCTTCTTTGCTTCCTCTTGACATTGCCAGGGTACCCAGGGGAGCACATGGGCTGCCATAGCTAAGCTCTCAATATTGCCACATGGCCAGCTCATCTTTCACACGTTTGTTAGATAATATCTTTCATTGTATATTACATGATTGGCTGTTTCTGCTTTTCCTTTGTAGATTCTTCTTTGTTATATGTTGCAGCTTGTTCATACCCAGCACACACCTCTTCTTTGACCTCTGTGAGATATTCATTTTTAATACCTTGGAGGCTGTAGTATTCTATGACTCATAGTCATTCAGCCATCCTGGGAGAATCTTGGCATTGAGAACGTGAGCTTTTATTTCAAGGAGACATTTGAGGTATTTAAAAAAGGTTTGCAATTTCCCAAAACAATTCAGGCTATTCTCGTTCTGTTTAATTCTGGGCCCAATTCAGGGTCATTTACAGTGTCTGATGAAGATAGATAGACAGACTGAGAGAAAGAAAGACAGACAGCCAAAGATAGAGGCACACAGAGGAAGAGACAGACAGACAAACAGAGACAGAGAGACAGAGAGAAACAGAGATGAGGAAGATAGTGAAATAGAGGCAGAGTCTCACAGACAGAGAGAGGAAAGGAGGGAAAAAGAAGAGAGAGAAAAAAGAAGGCAAAGGGAGAGAGAGAGACAGGGAGAAACAGATAGGCAGAGATAGAAAAAGCAGGCCTTTCATCACATTAGATGGCCCTCCTATGATGAACTTATGAGAACATGGACAAAGGTCTTACATGATGGGTTGTGATCTGCATCATTGGAGATGATGACTACACAGAGACAGAGAAAAAAAGAAACACTTGTGCACAAGTTCTATGGGTTTTCTATCTAACAATAATTTAGACAATTAGGCATTTTTGGTCCACTTGGATTTTTCATCCCAAATTCTCCTGAGTTGTTACAAATCATGTCCAGTCAGTCATTCAACAAATGTTTATTAAATGTGTACTATATTCCAGGTACTATGCTAAGCCCTGGGGAAACAAAGAAAGGCAAAAACATGGCCTCTTCCCTCAAGAAGCTGATATCCTAATGGGGGAGAAAATATATAAACAACTTTGTCCATACAAGGCATGCCCAGGAGTCTCTGCAGTGTTCTGAAGCTTGGTATAGCCAACGCAATGTCATCCATGGAGAAGGGAGCCTGCACACCTTCTCATTCATAGAGGATCCCTCTTCCATTTGGACTCTCTTCTTAGTCTCCACAAACACAAATCACAGGCATCCATCACCCTGTTTTGCATCACAGCTGAAACCAATCACCAGACAGATGCTGAACAAGGTTCTCTCCACTCCTCTTTTAAGAAATCTTGAATAATTTTAATTTATACATGGGCAATTCCCTGTTCTTGTAGAGTCCTCAGAGTTTTGTCATTTTTTTTATATCTAACAATTCATAAGCCCAATGAGACCTAGTATTCTCTCCATCTTTCCATAAATTATGTGATGGTAAGATGTGACACGTCACTTGCAAAGGCCCTTCTGCTCTCTGCTGGTACCTTCTCCAGTGATGACTTTAGTATGTATGCATTAATCTCACAAAAATGTACATAAGTGGAAAACTAAGACTAGTGCTTGGGAGTGGCGGATGTTTCCTTTCTTAATATAAAGTCTAAGCATCTTTTCTATTTTTTGGTTGAGCATCATAGAATTCAAACTTTGAAAATCCTAGAAGCCATCTTGTCCAAACCCTTCATTTTACCAATGGGGAATCCAAGGCTAAAAGAGGGTAAGTCACTTTCCTAGGCTCACATAGTCAGTAATCAACAGAGGCAAGTTCTCTGACTCCAGAACCAGCCCTCTCTCCACAGTACTCCTGCTTCCTTTCTCCCCTATGTCTTCTAAATCAAACCTTCATTTGCCTCAAGGCTCCTTGCCTTCAGCCTGGATCTCTTGTCTAAATTTTATATTCTCTTCAGTATCCTTCTACATCTCTATAAACAAATTCAACAGCATGATGTTTAAGTCCATGTGGGGTGAGTGTACTGTCCTTGATGGTGAAGCAAGGATCTGGTAAAAAGTCTCTGCAGATCTTTTCCATCTTCTGCTTTTTATTGTCTTGCTCCCAATTTTATCTTCTAATACCCTGAAGGTGATTTGACTGGGATCTCTTTCCAAGCTTTCTTTAAACGAGTTTTACTTTTCACTGCTGCTCATTGATTCATGACGTGATGTTACTTATGATCTTGTACCTTCCTTTTCTAGAATATTTGACAAATAAGTTTATATTCCAAACCTGCCTTGTCCTTGCTCACCATAGCTCTCCATTTGGCAATGGTCAAGTCAAGATATATTTATCACACACATCATGCCGAGCACTGGAAGACAAATAGAAATAGAAAAACAGTCCCTGCCCTCAAGGTGCAGACATTCTAATAGGGTAAGACAATACATAAAAGGAAATTGGAAAGAGGGAGAGAGGAGGGAACTAAGGTAATTTATAAGCCAAGTGTTTGCTGATTAAAGCTCTTCTAAGCTTGTGTCATTTGATTTATATCGGTCAAAATTAGCTTGGTACAGTGCCTGGCACATAGTAGGCACTTATTAATGATTAATTGATTGATTGATTGATTGAAATTTCTGCATGATTTTTTTAAAAAAGAAATTTCTGCATGACAGTATTGTCATTGATACTGACATTTTTTCTCCCATCCAAATCCCAATTTTTGTCATCAATAATTTCCTCAAACGATTCCACTTGGAATGGAAGCCTTTGTAGGCCATCTTTTTTTCCTGATTTTTATTGTTTTCTCTAGATGTGTACTGATTTTGATCCTGGATCTAACAAGTCAGTGGTCTCATTGCATACAGAAAGTTGATTCTGGAATGAAGCTCACATTAATAATGATTCATTTTCAATTTATTAAGATATAACCAAAATATATGATGTTATTCAGTGTTCACTGTCTAGCACCTTCTGATTCTTTTCCAAAAGAAGCCATCCGTATTGTATAAGTGTGAGGCTTTTGTTCAATCTACAAGTCTTTGACCTCTCTCATTTGGTGAAGTAAGGTATATTAACACCCAAGAGTACCAGGAAAGGCTTCATATGGGACATGCCACTTAATCCTTGAGTGTAAGAGGGAGAAGGGAGGAGGGATGGCATCCCAGATATGGCACCCTGCCTATGTAAAGATTCAGAGGCAGAAGATAGAATCCTGAGTTCAAGAAACAGTAAAATAGTTCATCATCTGATACAGAGAATGTGAAGGAAAGACATGAAATCAGGCTGGAAAGTCTGGAGCCAACTTGTATAGGGCTTTAAATGTTAAACTGAGCAATTTGTATGTTTTCCAAAAATTACTAAGAAGTCACTGCAAGTATTGAAGCAGGAAAGTATTCATTATATTCTTTCCATGCAGAGATTAGGTTAGATGGCCCTTGACATCCCTGCCAGAATTCAGTTCTATGACTCAGATTATGAAACCATCTGGGCAACAGGTGAGAAGGGCCTAAAGTAGACTGGGGGACATTAGAATGGTAAGAAATAGATGAATGTGAGAAATGGCATGAAGGAAGAATTAATAAGACTTGGAAACTAATGGGATATGAAGAGGGAGATGGAAGGATCCTGCTTTGAAGTTTTCTTGTGGCACAGAGGCAACTCTGGCTCTAAAAGTCTGGGCCCACAGAGGACAAGCTGTGACAGGTTCTTGCCAGTTGGAGAGGCTTTGAGTATGACTCTATGATGGATCATAAGTCCTTCATGCAAGGACCAGCTAGGGTAAGTCTGGAGATTCTTATCATGAAGGTGGGTATAGAGCAGTGAATTTGTCATTTTCAGCTAGGGTACCTCATGAAATTCACCTAGTAACCTGTACAAGGCATTTAGGTGGCACAATGGATAGAACAACAAGCCTGGAGTCAGGAAGACTCATCTTTATATGTTCAAATCCAGCCTCAGACACTTACTAGCTGTGTGACCTTGGACAAATCACTTAACCCTATTTGCCTTAGTTTCCTCATCTGTAAAATGAACTGGAGAAGGAAATGGCAAACCACTCCAGCACATTTGCCAAAAAAACCCTCAAATTCGGCCAGAAAGAGTCTGACAAAACTGAAAAACTACTAAAAGTAGAAGGAGGAGGAGGAGGAGGAGGAGGAGGAGGAGAAGGAGGAGGAGAAGGAGAAGGAGAAGAAGAAGAAGAAGAAGAAGAAGAAGAAGAAGAAGAAGAAGAAGAAGAAGAAGAAGAAGAAGAAGAAGAAGAAGAAGAAGAAGAAGAAGAAGAAGAAGAAGAAGAAGAAGAACTTGTACAAAGGCCATGATCTGTGTTGGGAGAATTGTCCACACAAGTGAAATCACAGATTCTTCAAGTATGCAAATGTCCTTGCTCACATCTGCCTGGAATACCTGGAACATATTTTCTCTTCCTTTTCGGAATTTCAGTGTATCTTGTAAAGGCCAAGGCAGCATGGATTATTGTGTCAATAAAGTCTTCCCCTATGGACCTCACAGAGCTTTGTGCTTTTTACTTCTGAAGAGCATATCATGCTTTGGGCATTACAGTCATTTATCTGTATTGGTGTCTCATTTCTCTCTTTAACTGGTGAGCTCCAATAAACCCTTTCTACTTTGCAAAGGGCTTTAAAACATCCTTTATTAGTTATTTGATTTTCCACTTCACATTCATAGGGAAGAGGGAAGAAAGAAAAATGAAGCAATAAAGACAAATGGCTTAGAAAACTGAGTTAGGCTCTCTCCAGGAAAATTCCCAGAGATATCAAAAATCAACAGATAATTAACACAAATATATATGACCAAAAGCCATTCTTAAATATGGAAGTGGTAAAAGTATTTGAATAAACAGTTTTCAAAAGAAAAATTACAAACTAACAGCTATGAAAAAATGTTTGAAATCTTTCAAAATAAGAGAAATGAGCATTAAGGTGACTGGGATTTTGCTTCACACCCATCAAATTGGCAAAGACAACAACAAAGGGGAATAGCCAATTCTAGAGGGTCTGTGAGAAGGCAGGCTCATTGGGATCCTCTTGGTGAAGCTGTGGCTTCTTCTAACTGTTCCTGAAAATTATTCGGTTCAATGTTTGAAACATTGTGAAGCTACAGGAGTGTAATGAAGTATGGACATGTTGTGAGAAATGACCAATATGATGAATATAGAGAAGCATGAGAAGATTTACATGAACTGATACAAAATAAAGTAAGCAGAGTCAAGAAAACAATATATACAATGATCTCAATAATGTAAATGAAAGGAGTAACCACAAAACAATCAAAAGTGAATGTTGCAGAATTACACAGACGAAGCCTGGCCCCAAAGAAGAGATGTGAAAAAACACCTCGCCATGTTCCTTTGCAGGGGTAGGAGGTCCACAAGTGTCACACATTTTTAATGTATTGATTAGGTTTGCTGATTTTCTGGTTCTTCTTCCTCTTTTTTTTTTCTTAAAAAAAATATTATCTGTTATATAGGATGGCTCCCTGGATGGAAGAGGGACTAAAGTTCTGGGCAAAATTATGGTGATATATATGTACGTATGTGTATATGTGTATGTGTATGTGTGGGTGTATATATACACATGTGTATGCATGTGTGTGTGCATGCATTCCTACACACATTTTATAAGTATGCAATCATTCCACCATTATCCCCAAAGTAACCAATGATCATTTAATCACCAGATCCAATGGCCTTTTCCCAGTCCTCAACTCCTTGACCTTTCTTCAGCCTTTAACACTGTTGATCACCCTTTCCTCCTTGACACTCTCTTCTCTCTAGGTTTTCAGGACACCTCTGGCTCATGGTCCTCTTATCTAGAAGACTGCTCCTTCTCATCCTCCCTCACTGGAACTTTATGTAGGTCACATACTCTACAGAAGGTGTCCCCAGAGCTCTATTCTTGACTGTCTTCTCTTTTCCCTCTATACTATTTGTATCTTGTCAGCTCCCATGGAATAATCATCTTTCTGTTCATGTTGCTCAAATCTACCCATCTTTCACTAACCTCTGCTGACCTCTAGTCTGCCTTTCAGACATCTCAAACTGGACATTCAGTAGACATTTTAAACACAGCATGCCCAAAACAGAAGTCATTATCTTTCCCTCTAAATCCTCTCCACTTAGTGGTGGATCAGTGGAATAGGTTAAACATGCAAGACACAGTAATCAATGACTATAGTAATCTATTATTTGAAAGAACCAAAGATCCCAGCTTCTGGGATAAGAACCCACTCTTTAAAAAAAAAAAAAACTGCTGGGGAAACTGGAAAAGAGTACAGCAGAAAGTAGGCATAGACCCAAACCTCACACCATTTGCCAAAATAAAGTCAAAATGGGTTAATGACTTAGATATAAAGACTGATTCTATAAGCAAACTGGGAGAACAGGGAATAGTTTACCTATCAGATCTATGGAGAACAGAACAATTCATGACCAAACAGGAGACAGAGAACATTATGAAAAGAAAAATGGATAATTTTGATTACATTAGATTGAAAAGTTTTTGCACAAACAAAGCCAATGCAACTAAGATTAGAAGGAAGGTAGAAAATTGGGAAAGAATTTTTACATCCAGTCTCTCTGTTAAGGGGCCTCATTTTTAAAATAGGTAGAGAATTAAGACAAATTTGTAAGAATACAAGCCATTCCCCATTTGATAAATGGTCAAAGGATATGAACAGATAGGTCTCAGATGAAGAAATTAAAGCCATTTATAGTCATATGAAAAAATGTTCTAAATGATCATTGATTAAAGAAATGCAAATCAAAACAACTCTGAGGTACCACATCACACCTATCAGATTGGCCAACATGACAAAACAGGAAAATGATGAATGTTGGAGAAGATGTGGGAAAATTGGAACACTAATACATTGTTGGTGGAGTTGTGAAATGATCCAACCATTTTGGAGGACAATTTGGAACTATGCCCAAAGGACTGTAAAAATGCTTATACCCTTTGATCCAGCAATAGCATTTCTAGGGCTATATCCCAGAGAGATCATACAAATGGGGAAAAGACCCCATTTGTACAAAAATATTCATAGAAGCTCTTTTTATGATGGCAAAGAATTGGAAATTGAAAGGATGCCCATCAATTGGGGAATGGCTGAACAAGTTATGGTATATGAATGTGATGGAATACTATTGTGCTATAAGAAATGATGAACAGGATGATGTCAGAAAAATCTGGAAAAACTTGTATGGTCTGATGCTGAGTTAAGTGAGCAGAACCAAGAGAACATTGTACACAATAACAGCCATGTTTTGTGATGACTAATATTGATAAACTTAACCCTTCTCAGCAATACAAGGATCTAAGACATCTCCAGAGGCCTTGTGATGGAAAATGCTATCCAGCTCCAAAGAAAGAACTATGGAAGTTGAATTGCTATCACTTTTTTTTCCTCTTCTGTTGAGTTTTATTTCCTCTTTCTGATGGTTCCTCCTATTGGTTTTAATTTTTACTTACAACTTCACTAATGTGAAAATATGTTTAATAGAAATGTAAATGTATAGCCTATATCAGATTGTGTGCCATCTTGGGTAGGGTGGTGGGGACGAAGGGGGAGAAAAATTTTCAACCCAAAAGCATATGGAAGTGATTGTTGACAAATCAAAATAAATTAATATTTAAAGAAAAACAAAAACAAAAAACAGAAAAAAATCCCCTCCACTTCTACCTTCCCTAGGACTGTCAAGGGCAACACTCTCCTCCCAATCCCCCAAGCTCAAAACCTGGGAGTCATCTTCAACTCCTCACTGTCTTGCACTGCCCACATCCAACTGTTGCCAAGGCTTATCAATTCCACCTTTGCAGCATCTCTCAAATATACTCCCCTGTCTCCTCTGACCCTGCCTCAACTCTAGTGTAGACTCTCATCACCTCACACCTGGACTATGGCAGCAGCTGCTGGGTGTCTCCCTAACTCAAGTCTCCTCCCACTCCAGTCCACCTTCCATTCAGCCACCAAAGGGATTTTCCTAAAAAGCAGATTTGGCTATGTCACTCCCTACTCAATAAACTTCAGATAAACCTATTGCCTCCAGGGTCAAACATAAAATCCTGTTTAGTGTTCAAAGCCTTTCACTACAACTGTCCCCCACTTACCTTAGCAGTCTTCATACTCTTCACTCCTTACCACATGCCTTTCAGTCTGTGACACTGGACTCCTTACTTTCCAAAACAAGACACTCCATCTCTTGGGTCTGGGCATTCTCCCTGGCTGATCCCCCATACCAGAATTCTCTCCCTCCTCATCTCTGCCTCTTGACTTCCCTGGCTTCCTTTAAGTTCCAACTGAAATCCCATCTTCTATGGAAACCTATCCCCAACTTCTCTTAATTCTAGTGACTTCCCTCTGTTAATTATCTCCTGTTTATCCTGTGTATAGCTTGCTTCATATATATTTGTTTGCATGCATGTTTGCATATTAGATTGCAAGCTTCTTGAGGGTAAGGACTCTTGCTTCTTTTGGTATCACCAGTGCTTAGCATGGTGCCTGGAATTTAGTAGGCTCTTCACAAATGCTTATTTGAGTGATGAAATTTTCCACTAGCACCTCAAGCTCAGCATATCCAAAGTGGAACTAACCAATGATTCCCCTAAACTTCCCTCTCTACAGCACCACCATCTTTCCAGGCACTCAGCTTCCAATCTTCCATATATCAATGTCCTGGAAGTCCACAAAACCTACTGATTCTCCTTCAACATCTCCCATACTGATCCTGTCTTTTCTTCTTACTACTTCACTAGACCAAGCTCCTATATTTTCTCTCCTCCACATGATCAAAACATTCTAGCCAAAGTAGCTGATGCTAACGTGTGTGCTGCAGACAGACATGGGCTCCTGTGCAGGTGGGGACAGGACTGGATGACTCTTCCCCTCAGGAGTTCTTTGGTTCCATGAACCTATGACTCTCCTAGCTGGGAGTCTGGAGGTGACCAGAGAGGTCCCAATGTGCCAACAAGAGCAGGCTGGATAAGAAGGGCTTTCCAGAGGTGACACTTGACCTTGTCCTGAAAGGATGGACAGGATAGGAACAGGCAGAGAGGAGGGGAGCCAGAAGAGCTGCTCAGGCCATGGGCAGAGCATCAGGAAGATTCAGCAGGACATCACTTTCTCAAACACAGATTTTTATAAATCTTCCTTTCAAATTCCATTGCTTCCCAAAAATGCCATGCCCCACCCTCCAGATTAGGGACATTATTCCTTGGGTAAATTTAGACACTCAACAATTGCTCTATTTGGGGGCATCTGAGTCTCAAAACTTGGTGAAGATGAAAATTACAACTGAAATAGAACAACTAATTTTTAGGAATAAACATTTACTTCTATTTCTGTTTCTGCTTCATTTTAAAAAATGATCATGTCCTAAGGAAGGTCTTCAAGGAGTATCTGCAGATTGTCTGAGGTGGGGAGATAAGGTCCCTACTCTCTCCCAACCCATCCCAGCCTAATGAGGCTAACACAAGGACGGCCGACGAATGCTTACCTTCAAACGTGGGTGTGCAGACAAAGCCCTTACCTCTACACCTGTCCCTGGTGCCAGGAGACAAAGCAGTACCTGGGCTATCTCACCGTTCCACTGGGATGCTGCTGCAATAGTCCTTTCTGGCTGTCCTTGGCATATTTGAAGGGATGGGGTGGCCCAGGGCTTGGGCAGAAGAAAGGTGTTTGAGAATTCAGGAAAGGCGTGGAGCAGTCAAGAGGAATATGTCTCTATGAAGCAAGTAGTGGCAAAGGCACTCTCACTTAAGAAAGAGGACTATACGCTGCCTTTTGAGGACAAAGCAGAAACATTGAGTCACCTGCTTTGGTGGAGGGAAAGAAGAGCAGCACCCTGTGTGAGGGGGAAGGAGAGATAGAGACCCTGGTTCTAAACTGCTGGTGTGCGGCTGTTGCTGAGGAGTGGAAGGAAGCCAGATGCCATCCTGCCTAGGGGGATTATGAGACCCCCAGATACCAGTGCAAGACCACTGCCAGAGAGGCTAAGTTAGAGCAAGGACCAAGGACCTTTACTCTTTTAACTCAGAGCTGACTCTGGCATAGAGTTTCTGAGCTGTTGAATGATGGTAAGTGTTGGCAGAGACCTCTCAGCTTGGGTCTCTGTTGCAGAGCTCTAGCTGGCCTGCCTTGGTTATGGTCCTACAGAGAGGAAACAAGAAAGTGGTAACATTTACCCATCTAGGTGATGCAACACTATCTGTCACTGCTTATTCAGGCCTGTGTGGCCTGAAATCAGGCACTGAGACTTCCCAAAGGCCCATTTCCTCAGCTGAAAAATCCATATGAATCCTTATGCTGGCTCCCTCTCAGGGCTATTGTAAGGATCTATCAAGAGAAGGAAGAGAAAGCATCTTAGGAGGCAGAAAGAGCTCAAGTCCTGTGGCCCATTGTTATTAAAACACAACAAAAGGTGGCTGGCAGGAACAGCCTTTAATCCTTCCTTTCTGTTACCAGGCCTAACCCAGGGTCTGGCACGTGGCAGGTGCTTAATAAATGCTATTGGGTGGAAGAAACAACAACATTATTTGACAGAATTCAATAGAATCTAATAAAGTAGGATGAGATGGGATGGGATGGGATGGTTTGAGATGGGCTAGAATATCCTCCAGAATTACCAAGTAAGACCTTGAAGATGCAGGACAGCAGCTCCTTTCCACATTAAATGAGAGAATCTCTGAATTAGGAAGGTGCTGAAAAGACTTTCGTCTTCCCCAAGTACAGAAATTCCGTGTCCATCTATCTGGTCTATAGCTAAGGACCTCCGGTGATGCAGAGGGGTAGAGGCTTGCTACTTTTTAAGACGGTCCATTCCAATTTTGGAATATCTCTGATTACTGGGAATTTTCTCCCTCTCATTGAGGCAATTTGCCTCCTTGCAGCTCTCCTCTCTACTGGGTCTGTTCCCTGAAGCCAGGCAGAAGGAGGCAAACCCCTCTGCCACATTACAGCTCTTCAAGTATTGAAGTATTCGATTGAACAATTCCTTAAGGATTTACTAAGCCCTTGCCATGTTTCAGGCACTGTCAGGAACATGACGTTCCATCACATATTGCCTGATGAGGGTATAATGCCAGAAGCATATTCCAGAGCCATAATTGTCATCTCCTTCATCCTCAACTCCAAGATGCTGCTTGTGAAGCCGTGTTCCCATTGGCTCTGGCCAGTCCTCCCAAGCTGCTCTATCACCCAGATGGTACACATGGCACTTACAGCCCTCCCTGGCTGTATCCAGCTGATCGATATTATCTGTGCAAATGTGGGCAAGGCACATGTCCCCATTTATAAGATTTAGTTTCCCTTCATGTCATGAGTGAGCTAGACTAGACAAGGTCAAGATTGACTTAGGCAGCTAGGTGGCACAGTGGATAGAGTGGATAGAGTACCAGGCTTGGAGTCAGGAAGACTCATATTCTTGAGTTCAAATCTGGCATCAAATACATACTAGCTATGTGACCCTGGGCAAGTCACTTCACCCTGTTTGCCTCAGTTTCCTCATCTGTAAAATGAGCTGGAGAAGAAAACGGCAAACTACTCTAGTATCTTTGACAATAAAACCCCAAATAAGGTCATAAAGAGTCAAACATGACTGAAAACAACTTTAACAAAGATTGACTTCCAGCTTCAAATACTGCAGTCCTATTAGGGTTCCTCCCAGAGACTGATGACTGAGCACTACTTTGTCAATGTAAGGAAAACAGAGAGAGGAGTCTAAGTCTACGTGCCCATGAGCCTGGTTACCAAGAGCCCCACTGCAGCTCAGATACCTTTACCTGTCATACCCAGGTCTACAAGTCAGAAAGTCACCAGTTTCCAACCCTATAGAAGAGAGTCCAGAGGAGGATACTGAACCTGACAAACAGTGCCCCTGGGGAGTAGATACTCTGAGGGGTCTGGAGTCTTCACTCTGTTGTGGGTTAATTTTTTGGTCAATTCCTGTCCCAGCCTGGGAGAGAAATCTGGGCCTGCCCTGTTAACAGCTGGTGGTGCAGTGCAGAGAATGCTGAGCTTGGAGTCAGCACCTACCTCACAGGCTTGGGTGAGGACCAAATGAGAAAATATTTGTAAAGCACTTAGCACAGTGCCCAGCACACAGCAGGCACTTAATAAGTGTTTATCCTCTTCCCCTTCCCCTTCTCCTTCTGCTGGAACCTTGGAGTGCTCTGATGACTAGATCCCAAACCCCTAGTTGCCTATGGATCTGCTTTTCTATTTAGGGTCACTGTTATTTATGACCCCCATGACATCCTCCTTTGATGTCTTACCATTCTGCGGAGGGTACCCTGGGCCAGTGGAGCAGGACCTCTGACACATCCAACCAAGCTGGAAGGGTTTGAAGTAGGGGCCCAGCAACGGACTTGAGCTCTGCCCCAGGAGCAGGCTGTCTCACCACAAATGGCCCAGCCCCAGAAGCCCTGATGAGTTCAGCACCAGAGGGCATGGAGAGCTCAGCACCGGGAGGGGGATAAGGGGGGGCTGCTTAGAACCATAAGGCCTAGAGGGATCAACAGAAGTGTGGGGGTGGGGGCAGAGGTTGGTGCCAGAGGCACAGTACCAGGATTTTTTTTTCAGGCACAGCAACTCACAAAACCATTTACTCACATTGAAAGAAGCTATAAGCTGTAGCGGATGGGGGGAGACCCAAGCCTAAGGGACTTTTTAGCTTCAGATTTCACTCACAGGACTAGGGACTGCAAGGGACCTTAATGGTCATCTCATCCAACCCCTGATTTTTACAATGGTGTAAACTGAGGCCCAGAGAGATGAAGAGATTTATATAGTGTTAGTGTGTCCCCAAAATCTTAGTGCGGCTTTAGGTTTTGATAACTTCAGAAGTATAGATGCTATAAATTTATGAAAAACATAATTTGACATTCTAATTATTTATATTTCTCTTATATTTATTTAGTTTTACACATCTTCAGTAATGTATTTGGGGGGTATTGTTTGTTTCAGTCCTTCTGAATGAAGATGGCAAACACTAGAGAATAAAGTCAGCTGAATTCTCTGGTTAGCTGAACTCCAATCCACAGCAATGGCCTCTTGGGACCTCAGTTCCCTCATCTGTAGTAATAATACCTCACATTGATGTATCATTTTAAGATTTGCAAAGTGTTTTACACATTATTTTGTGACATATAAAAAGTTGGAGAGATAGATTCTGGGTGATTAATCATTCTAATAGTCATGTTAGCATATAATTAATTAGAGGGGTCAGTGACACTTTCAAATGCCAAAGACCCCTCACAGAACCCACTCGATGCTTACATGCTCTTGGAAGAGTGGACGTTCCTGAGGGTTGCAATAGACTCTGACTGGTTAACAAGTAATGAGAGAGAATGAATATTATGCTGAGAGGTGGACCTATTCTAATGAAGGGTTCAAGGATGAGACTTTGATCACTCAGTTTTAGTCAAAGAGACTTATCTACACCCATATCATCCTCTGACAAAAGAGATAATCCACATGTCTCCAGACCTGTCTGAGTAAAACCCAATTGGCCAGAATCTATCAATTCACCTAAACTAAAATTTCTTGACCTTTTGAACAGATCTGAGTTTTCCCTCTCAGTATCAGCCTGCACTTCAAAGCCTCCCTCAGTAGGCAGCTAATTTCAGGGGCTAATTTCTGAGTGAGTAAGTAGAAAAGGGGGAAACCTTGGTCTTATTCAATAATTAGTTATTAATACAAGAAAGAAATTATCATTTCTCTCAATCTCATCTGACCCTCAAAAAAAAAAGCAACCCTGTGAGGCAGGTGTACTTTATTATCCCAGTTTTACAGAAGGGTAAACTGAAAGTAAGAAGTTAAATTACTGCCCTTATCTTTCATCTCCAGCCTCAGATCATTGTGAACTTGAGCGCTCTTGATGTTCCATTTATAGTAATTATCCCACCCTCTTACGTCCACCCTTTGTTACTTGCTCAAGGTTCTGACATATACAGGTGTATATACCTATGTACACATGCATGCATACATATGTACATATATGTAGTTAAATATATACATCCAGATGTGTGTATGAATACACGTGTGTGTGTGTGTGTGTGTGTGTATGTGGAAATCTAAATTGTCTGGTGAGTTCTCAAGGTATACAGATTAGTGTCTTTAGGTTCCTCAAGTTTTTCTCTTCATCAGAATTGTTTCTCTTTCTCTCTTCAGAATTTGAATCATCTTGAGAGTTTCCCATCCTCTCTCAGCTGATTTCCTCTGTAGAATTTTAGCCTCTAGGAGCCTATCTCTCTCTGAAATCTACTCTCCCAAAGCAACATCACACGTTGGTCTCTGCCTCAATTTCTCTCCTCTTACAGTTTCCGTGATGATGTATTCCCTTCCCCACAAGGTTATCAATATTTCCACTGAAGTCCCCAGTTCTTTCTTGTTGATGACAACTAGAACCAGAGTAGAATTTATCCTCTGTTTGTTCCTTCATCTCCTGAAGGATGAAATTGTCATTAAGGCAAGCCAAGCAATTGTTGACTGCTCTGCTTTTGGGAGACAGAGTTGCAGCCAAAGTCTGGAAGATTGAATTACCTCATCACAACAATATTAGGTCTCCACGCCAGGCTTGTGATCTATTTCCTGAGTTTTTCATAAATTTTCTTTCTCTCCACTTGGGCTTTGTGGATACTGGGTGGCCAGATCTGTTAGGTTTTGTCTCTGCCTGCACTGATCTTCCAAGAAAAAAAAAGGCTCTTCTCTCTCTGGTTCTTCCTCATTTCTTTCCAGGTTCCATTCTTTTGGACTCGTCCACCATGACCCAGAAACCTCCTGGAGAAGTATCCTCTACTGCTACAGTCCCTCCCTCTCATGGAGGGCTGCTCCCAAAACCTCCATTAAGGAGGGTGCCCAGGCCAGTGGTCCCTTCCTTTCTCGTGGGGCTCCAAGCTGCTTTCCTCCAGACTTCATCACCCTCCCCCCTCCAATGTAAGCTTCTTGGGGCCCAGATTGTCTTTCTTTCTTCTTCTGTGTGTATCCTCAGCGTTTAGCACAGTGCCGGGCACAGAGTAAGCACTTCATAAGTGCTTGTGCCCTGGCTGCTGGCTGCCTGTGGTTCCAGGATTCCCTCACATGAATGTACTGTTTGAACCTACTCTATTACCCCCCGATGCCTGTTTTGCTTCTTTTTGATTAATTCATGCCCATTCAGACCATGTTCTAACCGTTGATTTCATCCTACTATAGTTAGTTCAGTGATACCTTTTGGGTCAGATTTGCTTCCTTTCATCAGGACAGCTAATTTCTTTTGTTTCTTACCTCAACACTGGCCTTTTAAAAAAGTTATAGTTCTGTATTTTACTCCTTTTGATTAACATTATTAAGCACCTACTGTGTGCCAGTAACTGTACTAGGTGCTAGAACCACAAAGACAGACCTAACAATAGCCCCATGTCCTCCAGGAGGTCAGAGTCCAGCCAGGGGGGATAGTGCTAAAAAAACAGAGAAGGTGATGGGCAGGGAGGGAAGGCACTAGGCACTAGGCACTGGGTGGATCAAGAAAGGCCTCAAGTAAGAAAGCCTTGAAGGAAATTTCTTGTTGCTCAGTCATCCCTGACTCTTTGTGACCCCATGTGTGGTTTTCTTGGCAGAGATACTGAAATGGTTTGCCATTTCCTTTCCAGCTCATTTTATAGATAAGGAAACTGAGGCAAACTGGGTGAAGTGACTTGCCCAGGCTCACACAGCTAATAAGTGTCTGAGGCTAGATTTGAACTCAGGAAGATGAGTGCTGTGACTCCTGGCCTGAAGCTCTATCACTGCACTACCTAGTTGCCCCTTGAAGGGAACTAGGGACTCTGAAAGATGAATGTGAGGAGGGAGTGGATTGGGGGGTGAGGGAAGGGAAGATAATCAATGCAAAGCAATCAAGGTGGGAAATGGAGTATCTCATCTATAGAACAGTAGGAAATGTGATCATTTTTGTGGAGGGGAATATTATGTAAAAAAAGACTGGAAAGAGAATAAGGGGCCAGG
Organism: Phascolarctos cinereus; assembly: GCF_003287225.1. Taxonomy (NCBI): domain Eukaryota; kingdom Metazoa; phylum Chordata; class Mammalia; order Diprotodontia; family Phascolarctidae; genus Phascolarctos; species Phascolarctos cinereus. The sequence goes on from NW_027555625.1 coordinate 5,195,478, forward strand.
TGGTGAAAAGCTTAAAATCCTACACAAAAGATTTTATATTCAATCCAAGAGGTAGTGGTGACCCCCTGCAACTTTATTGAGCAGGGGAATGACATGGTCGGATCTGTGTTTAAAGAAAATTACTTTGCAAGTTCAGTGAAGCATGGATTATATAGAGGAATGACTTAAGGAGAGGCCAAGAGCCAATTAAGAGGCTATCATAGTAGTCAGGGGGCAGGTGGTGAAGTGCTCAGCTAAGGGACACATACAGAGAACAGGCTAGGTGCAAGAGGTGTTGTGGAGGTGGAGATAAAATGATTGGGGGCTTATTGGATAAATAGGCTAAATCAGAGTGAGGAGTCAGGGGTAATGCCAAGAGCACAAACCTGGAAGAGGAAAAGGATGGTAGTGTCTTCTACAACAACAGGAATTGCAGAAGAGGGCTAAGTTTGGGGTGCAGAAGAAGCAGTAAGTTCCACTGTGGATCTGTTGAGTTTCAGGTGCCTACAGGACAGCCAGTTGGAAATGTCCACGAGGCAGTAGAGATGATACAGAATTGGATTGGAGAACAGAGACTAGAGGTGGATATATAGTTCGGTTGGTCATCTGCATAGATGTAATAATCAAACTCACAGGATCTGATAAGGTCACCAAGGGAGAAGAGAAGGCTCCAGGTAGAGCCTTGGAGAATACCCACATTTGATAAATGAGAGATGGGTAGATGGATGGAGAAAGAGATCCAGAAGGGGGTGGCTGCCAGATGTTTTGACAAGTCTTGGAAGGGTCTCTGTTACATCTTGGATGCGTACCCTGTGAAAACCACTGCCCTCCCTATTGCTGTTACTTAATTGACAAACAGCCACTTCAGTGCTCTCCAGCAAAGAGTCACATGCCACAACTCTCTGCTTCTTCCTACCCCATTTCTAGATGAGCACCCACTTACAGATGCCTGTGAATTCCTTGAAGACGAAGCCACTGCTTGCTCCCCAGAGCATTCATCTCCCCCCACTTTAGAAGGAACCTCAAATGTGCTCTAGCATTCAGGGTGCTATCCTACCACCCTCCAACCACCTGGAACAGGGCAGCCATCCCCATCCTTCTTCTTTGAGGATTCCACACTGAAGGACTTTCCAGGGTCTTTTGTTGTCCCCCTGAATATCTGCAGTATGGAGAGTCACCTTGTGAGCCTTCACTTCTAGGAGGGGAATTAAGGTTCCCTTAGTGCATCACATAGGAATCAGTCACTTGGCCATGGCAGACATCCCAGTCTCAGAGTAAATCACTGTGAAATCTTCCCTTCTTTCCATTCTGACACTAACACACACCCTTTTCATATTTTTATCCTTCTGCTCTCCCTTCCTCTTTGTTGTCTGGACAGGCTGCTCAGGCTGAGCTCCAGTTAAAGAGACAATGAAGGCCACTCCTTCTGGGCAGAACAACTCCCTCCTCGGATGACCCAGACAGATCGCCCAAACACCCGCAGACCAGGGCCAGAGTATTTCCATAGTACTGATCTGCATTATGAGGCTGGTGCCCTCATGAACCAGAGGAAGGCTTGGTGGGGACAACTGGAAGTGTATGCGACTGGGAATTCCTGGACTGTTTGTCATGTCACTTCCTTCGGTGTCCCCCCAGCCCAGAGCCTTTAGCTGCTAGCAGCCGGCATCCCATGGCTCAGGCCATGTGAATAAGCCACCCAGCCTTTGATCATTGTGGCTTTAATGTTAGAGGGAAACGTTAATGGGGAATCTGGACAGACATTTGGATGAGGGTAAAGGGTGGGGAATAAGCATTTCAGTAGCAGCTGTGCTGAGCTCTTTACAAATAACACCTCACTTGATCCTCACAACGACCCTGTGAGGCAGGCATTATTAACATCTCCATTTTAGATGAGGAAACTGAGGTAAGTGCCTTGCTTAGAGTCACATAGCTAGTAAATGTGCGAACTCCAGTCTTCTTGACATCAGGCCCACACCTCTATGCACTCTGGAGCCCCCTAGTGGCCTCATTTATGGTCCAAAGTCAATGGACGTCTGGAAATTTGGATACCGAGGGGATCAAGGCATTGATAATGCTTTAGGGGCAGCTAGGTGGCGCCATAGTGCATAGAGTGCTAGGCCTGGAGTCAGGGAAGATCTGAGCTCAAATTTGACACCAGACTAGCTGTGTGACCCTAGGCAAGTCACTTCACTGTTTGCCTTAGTTTCCTCATCTGTAAAATGAGCTGGTGAACGACTCCAGTATCTTTGCCAAGGAAATCCAGATGTGGTCACCACAACAATGTGCTAAAGGCTGGGCAGCTACATTTGGCTAATGCACGCAATTCATTTTTAGTTCCATGGCCTGTGGGAAAGCAGTTGCCTTAAACAAAAGACCTTTGAGGACAAAGGCTTGAGCCGTTTAATATTGGAGAACCATGTAGGTCTAGTGCTATGGTCCCATTTATGCATTCTCCTCCCTCTAGTCACCTGGGAACAACTTGACATTCACACTCAGCTTCCTTTCTCTTGCCTCACTAAAAGTGTGCCTTGTCTTGCAGATTTATCTTCCTTCTCTTCCCTCACTCTGTGATAACCATTTTCTTCATTACTCCCAAACCTTTGACTCAGTTCTGTACTCATGGATTACTCATGTACTACACATTTATAAGAAAGAATGAAGTAGACTAGAATAGGCCTACGCGTAGGGAGAACACCAGAGTGACTGTTTACTATTTTAAGAATGCCACCGGGGCAGCTAGGTGGTGCAGTGGATAGAGCCCTGGATTCAGGAGGACTTGAGTTCAAATTCGACCTCAGACACATAACACTTACTAGCTGTGTGACCCTGGGCAAGTCACTTAACCCCGTTGCCTATCCAAAAAGAAAATGCAACCAGTGCAATATGCCAAGCACAATTGATATAAAATATGACATTTTTCCAAGAAATGTTTTCAGCTCATTATGGTTCTACCTGACATTAACTGCATAATCATCTCTCCTCAAGAGAATTAAATATGGCTTCCAAGCAGGTATGTTGCAAGGCTCAAATAGGACATGGATGTGAAGCATTTTGCAAATGTTAGAGTGCTATATAAACACCAGTTGTCATCATAATAGTCACCATCATCAGTCTTACCAGGCCTCTAGTCTGGTCTAGCCTTCATTCACTGAGCCCTTACTATGCTCCTGCTGAGCTCAAACAATGCTTATAGAACAGTATAGTGGTGCACTGATTAATGTTTAATAACTGGACTCTCTGGGGGTAAAAAAAAATAAAAGCATACACATACTTATTTAGGTTTAATCTTTATTTATACTTTCTTAAGTCCAGAATGACAATTAACATCAAGTTAAATGACTCTACCAAAAAGCACAAATCACAATAAAAACTTTTTCAGCTCACAGAATCTTTCTCTAATGATTTTGAATTTTAATATTGAATCAGTAAGCATAAAGCTATTCACGTATGTCAAGGAACTATAGAGAAGGAAAGATTTGAACTTTAATCTGGAGGTCACGCAGAACCAACAGATCAGATTGATACTTCCAAATATCTAGGTCTTCTCTAGGCAAGACACATTGACCCTAAAGCAATCCAGAAGACAGTTGTGGCTGCCTAGATCAAGGTGCCATACCGACAGCATTCTGAGATCAGAGCTGAATGAGAAAAGTCTATTTAGAGTGGTGAATGCCTTCACAATTTCAGTCTTAATGTTCACTTTTGAAGTAGTAAAATGGACAGCAACCATTCTAGGAGGAATTGAAGGATCTATACAACATGAATGACACATATGACCCATTTGCCCCAAGGAAGCTAGAGGAAGAGAATACTTTGCATCAAAAAGGAAGAGGACTGGTAAATACTCTCAGAACACCTGAGAAGCAGGTTAAAATGTTCAGAACACTTCTGGAACAGAGAGATACCACTCCACAGAACAAGAGTAAAAGCTAAAAATAAGTACATCTGGCAGGACTTGTTGAATGTAACCAATATGCATTGATTTCCTGATATAGCGAAGAAATGGCTAAGATCTTAGAGTGGAATCAAAAAACCCTCTGTGGGCAACATCCACACGAATTCAACCAAGAATACTTACACAAAGATGTGCTTAAAACTTTCCTGAGTCACGTTAGCTTGTTTACAAAAACAGGATTTATGATAGTAATTCAGGACCAAATAATGGACAGTAAAAATTACAGCACACTCATCCTTCAAGTCCCTAAACTTATTGTCAGTGAAGATTATTCAATGAAATGTTTTCTTTTAATTATGTGACATTCATGGCACATTCTAAAAATTCAGCACCAGCCCAATCACCAGGATGATGTAATCAATCGTCAGAATTCTAGATCAGAAGCTTACAGACTATGGATCATCAGACCACAAATACAAACCTGACAATATTCTTGAGGATCCAATAACTGAATGGTACCAGAACCAGAACCTCATCACAGACAAAACTGTTATTCCCAATGACCTGGACATAAGATCTTTAAGAATAACATGTGAAATGGATATCACCATACAGAAGTCTCCACTACCACCTCCAAAATACATGCAGTGGAAGGCTGCCAAATAGATGCCTAGCCAAAAAAAAAAATCCAAAACATGTAAGGAAAGGATGAGCATATGTCATCCCCATGGTCCTGTCTGGTCCTGAGGCTGATTATCCTCAAAGTGCTCTCAGTGAATCTATGGAAGATGAGAGTGCATCCCAACATTGTTATCCAATTACAAGAAGCAGTCACATTTGATCCACCCAAGCAATAGTCCAATTAACATCAAGCATAGAAAAGCAGTGATAGAAAGGCCCCAGGGTCCTTTCTTTTGAATTCCACTGAATGTAACATGACAAGATAACAACAATAACAAAAGCTGATATCTATGTATTGTTTTAAAGCTTGGAAAATGACCTACATATTTCTATCATTTGAGGAGAGACATCCCCCCAATGTACATTAGCCAAAGCCAGAGGAGGCATGACCAGAAATTGGCATCTAACTCCACACAGCCATTCACCTTTAAGATCCAGTATGGCATATAAATAAAGTTGTAGACGTGGATTCAGGAAGCCCTGAGTTCAAATCCTACCTTTAACTCTGACCTTGGTTAAATCATATCTAAAACTATGACACCCATTTTTAATAATCCTCATCTCTCTCAACTTCTCCAACTTTGCCTTGGGGACAGTTCTCCTATCTTCCCCACGACCACCCAAGTTGTTGCTAAAGTCATATCAAAAATGTCCCTATTAATGGCAGCTAAAGGAGAAAACAAAATTCCCAAAGGCTCTGGAATTACCTCTAAATAGACCTACTCCCCATATACCTACTATGTGGAAGTCACTTTGTTGGGCTTTCAAGAGAAAAAGTGGGTTTTTAGTTGTTTTATTTTGTTTTTTAATGACAGTCTGCCCTTAAATGAACTAATGATTTACTGGGTGGAAAAGAGGAAAGATATGACCTGTGCATAGAAAAGTATGATACAAGGCAGGATAAGAAAAGGATCTTTGAAAATTAAAAAATAATAATTAATTAATTAATTAATTAGAAATTTTTAAAGGATCTTTGATGTGAAAACTTGGAAAAGTTTATGTGGAAGAGGATGAGCTTTAAGTGGACGGTAACCTGCATCAAGGGAGAGAACCACTACGTTGGGGAAGTCACAGAGCTGTGGAAGCACAAAAGCCAGAATCACCTCTACAATCCCAAAAGAACTTTGGAAGAGGTATTCTCCCAGGTTGCTCTAAATCTCTGATAAACAGACTCACTAGGAAAAGAGGCTGTATGGAGAGAGGGAAGGAAAAAACAGTAATCACCCAGGGTAGACTGGAGGCTTTGGAAGTTTCTGATTCCTTGAGGAAGCAGGGAAACATCCTCCATACTTACAGAACTTGGCTCTTCACTTTGGAAACAATGTGAACATTTAATTTAGGGGAAAGTGCTTGCTTTTCTACCAGACAGCTCATGTTCTTCAAGATTTTGTTTTGTTTTAAATTGGGGAACAGCCGGGAGTCTTAAGGGGGAAATATATCCTTGTACACTGCAGGAAACACTCTTCCCAGAGTCACTTTCTGGGCTGCCTCTGATGTTTTCCCAAGGTCACAGACTTCTTAGAATCCATCTCCTGCGCCCCTGTGGGATTTCAGTCACTTATTCACTCTACCCCAGAAGTGCTAAAGTTTTTCTTCAAAGTATATGTGTTGTGCCATTTAAAAAGGTTTGAGGGACAGAATTTCTGGGTAATTTAATCATTTTGTCAATAATGCCAGTATGTTTATTAATAAAAGGATGGTTATTCGGCTGTCTCTCTCTTAGACCAAAAACAATCATGGTGGTGAGTTCACAGCTTATATGCCCATTGGAAAGGGGGTGTTCTCCAAGGGTGGCAATCAACTCTGATTGGTTAACAATTAACGAGAATGAATATTACAATGAGGGGCTGACTTGAACTTTGATTATGTCATTTTCTTCTTAAGTTACCCTTAGCCTTGGGCAATCTATTCAAAGAATTTATCCCCCACCCCAGCATGAGCAGAACACAATGACTTCCTCACCTGAGTGGAGTCTTATTAAAATATCATTATCAGTAATGTCCTTCAAGGGACTGAACTTTTAAAATAAAGACTCTAGAAAAAGAGGGGAACTCTCAATCTCCCCAAATCATTGGTTGTTAATAATCACTTCTCTCAGTGTGGAGGGAACTCAGGGCCATAAAATTTTCCTAGGAAATGTGCTATCCCCTGGACTTTGTGTAGATACGTAGGCTATATACTCTGCGAGTCCTTATCCCAGCTTTTACTTGTATTTATGGGAGGAGTATCTAGTATAGGTTTTCTATCTGCATATTCCACCATCTCAAGACTCTAGGGGTATACCTGAGAGGTTATGGAATTTTTCTAATACTATTCACTTGAGGCCCCAATATGGTGTTTTTCCCCCTTATCAGTTACCAGTGATTAGCTCCCAAGTTTCATTTAACCAAATAACATCAATTAACTTTTACAAAGGAATATTTGCTGAGAAGATGTAGTAAGAACAGAAGTACAAACATTTCTATCCAACACCGGAAGATACAAACATTTCCCTACAACTCTCTCCCCTACATGACCTTAAATTTAAGGCATTTATTAATATCCAATAAACATTTATTAAGAGCCTACTATGTGCTAGGCACTGTGCTAAGCTGGGGAGGCCAAGGAGTTTACAATCTAGTAGGGGAAAACAGCACACAAGAGGAAGATGAAAAGTTGCCCAGGGGAGGCTGCCAGAGGGTCCCCAGCATTGGGACACGATGTTCATGGAGTCAAAACCAAGCAGAGCAACTGATGAGAACTGAGGAAGAAAACAAGTATGAGCGCCCCTCTGTCCCCAGTAACTTTATCCACACTAGCATGGCCAGCGGAAGAGTCATTCCTTCCTGGTTGCCTTGGATCCATTGCTTTGTTGGGTCTAAGAAGTTTCTTTGTCTCACACACCCCCTGCCCCATATCCAATCTGTTGTCAAGGCCTGTCACTTTCATCTTTGCACTGTCTCTCAAATATTCTCCCTTCTGTCCTCTGACACTGCCACCATCCAGGTACAGGCTCTCATGACCTCACCCCTGGACTATTGCTATAGCCTGCTGGGAGGTCTTCCTGCCTCAAGTCTCTTTCCCCTCTAATCCATCTTCTGCACAAGTCTGACCGTGACCCTCCCCCCCTCAATAAACTCCAGTGGCTCCCTATTGCCTTCAAGATGAAACACAAAATCCTGTTTGGCATTCAAAGCCCTTCATAACCTATCTCCCTCCTACCTTTCCAGTTTTCTTATACCTTACTCTCCAACACATACTCCTGGCTATCCCATGAACAAGAGCCTCCATTTCTTTGGACTGAGCATTGTCTCTGATTGTCTCTCATGCCTGGAATGATCTCTGCCCTAATCTCTACCTACTGACTTCCCTGGTTTCCTTCAAGTCCCAACTAAAACCTCACCTTTTACAAGAAGCCTTCCCCAACCCCTCTTAATTCTAATGCTTTCCTTCCATTAGTTCTTATTAATCTTGTAAATGGCTTGTTTGTATGTATTTGCTCATTGTCTCCCCCACTAGAGTAGGAGCTACTGGAAGGCAGAGGTTATCTTTTGCTGCTCTTTGTATCCCCAGCTCCTAGTACAGTGCCTGGCATATAATAGATGCTTAATTAATGTTTATTGATTGATTGACTGACTAAGGGTTGACACTGGGCACCGAAAAGTTCCTCCAGAAGAGCAAGAGCTCTCCCGGGTCCTGACAAGCTGGGCAGCTTTCAAGGAAGGCCCAATTGATGGAAAGTATGTCTACATCTTCTATGGATCAGACAAATACATAGATGACCAAATACAGACACTTGTTCACCAGGAAGTGAATTGTTTTTTTTTTTATTTTGTTTTTTTCGTGACAACACCTCATTCATTCTCCATCCTGAGGTAAGATGAACCACCATCTTTTTTAGTGGGAAGATATCCCATAGATGAAGTCATTAATCTTTGAAATTAAGGGAGTAGCCCTGAAATGTGTGATCCTGCCTTGGTCAGAGGCATTTGGAGGAATGTGATCATCTGGTGGTGGGCAGTGTACAGGAAGAATGTGAATAAGGTGGATATTGTCTAAGGAAAGGCTCTCAGGATGAAAAAGCACCTCAGGTCCATGTCAGATGAGGAGCAGCTGAAGTTACTAGCAGTGTTTAGCCTGGAAAAGAAAAGATTCAGGGGGTTCACAATAGCACTGCTGAAGTATTGGAAGGACTGACATGTGTAAGAGGGCTGGACTCATTCTATTTGGCCCCAGAGAGCAGAACAAGGAACAACTGGGTGAGGGCAGAGTTTAACAGGTAGATTCGGGCTTCATGTCAGGAATCACAATGGGAGTTATCCAGAGAGGAATGGCTACCTGGGGAGGTGGTGACCAGCCCTAGACATTTTCAGTACCCCAGAGTACAGATGGTTATGTATGTTATGGGGTAGGGGGGAATTCTTTTCATGTATGGATTGGACTGGAGAATCCTTGAGCTCCCTTTTGATGATCTAATCTTGTGATTCTGTGATTTCTTTATCACTGCAATTCAGTGAAGAAAGTCTGGGTTCAAATCCTACCTCTGATATTTACTCCCTAGTGGTATTAGCCAGGGTATTTATCTTTCTTGGATCTCACTTTCCTCCTTAGGAAAAATTAGAGGGTTGGACTAAATAGTCAATGAGGTCCAGTGAGTCCAATGAGTCAATAGTCCAGCTCTAAACTCAATAATAATAGCACCCTATGGCAAAAAAATGTGACTGAGCAACTTTTGGCAAGTTACTTCTTTTTTCTGGGCCTCAGTTTCCTGCACTGAAAAATTAGATTAAATTCTATGATTCTTAAAGTCCCTCCCAGCTCTGACATTCTAGGAAGGCATGATCACAGTGATACTCATTGGGCACCAATGACCAAGGGTATGCTAGTAAACATTTAATAGCTGGCTGTCTGAAAAAAATGTGAAGGACATACTTTTACATTTAATCTGCATCATCAATAGTTTCTTCATCACTTTGGTAACCTAAACAATCCACAAAACAATAAATCAAGCCTGGTTTGTAGACTTTGCCACTCTCCAAGGTATAAATACTCTGAAATTTTTGCAATCTCGATCTCAGGGCTGACTCTGCCACTGCCCTCGCAGGGCCCTCCCTTGTCCCCCCCACTATTGTCTCTGCATCCCCAGCTCTTGACAGCACAGTCAGGCATACAGTAAGCACTTAATAAATTCGTGTTGACTAACAGAATCTATTTGGAATTTAAGGAGTTTGTTCAGGACCAAGTCAAGGTCCAGGCTCCGAGCGCTGAGAGTATTTGCAGCTGGTAAGGAGACAGTGGAGTATGGTGGGTGGAGAAGAGAGATGATGAATCAGGGAACAAAAATAGCAAACATTGATCTAGCATTTGAAGGTTTTCAATGAGCCTTACTCACAACAACCCTAAAACATAGGCAATGCAGCAGGGGATGGTCATTCCCATCTTACAGATGAGGAGCCTACAACTTGAACTGGCTGTGGCCACACAGCTGGTGAGCCCCTGAGGCAGGATTTACAGCTCCCTTTGAAAGGGCCTCCATGGAGGCTCCTGGGCTTGCAGTCAGAAGACCTGCCTGGGAATCTTGGTTCTGCATTCCTTGGCTGTGTGAAGATTGGAAATTGGGAAGATTATTTCCCTTCTCTGATGAGGTCCTCTTATGAAAAATAGCAGAGTGTTAGAGGAAGTCATCTGGAAGGCTCTTTCCACCTTCTCAATCCTTTGATCCTCTAAGGAAGGTCACTATGTCCTAGACTGGGGCCTGAGAAATACCCCTCGGGATCATTCCCTCCTACCCCAATTGTCCCAATTTTCCCAACACTCTTTTGTTGTTTTTTGGTCAATCTCATCCAGCTCTTCATGACCCCATTTGGGTTTTCTTGACAGAGAGAGTGGAGTGGTTTGCCATTTCTTTCCCCAGCTCATTTTACAGATGAGGAAACTGAGGCAAATAGGGTTAAGTGACTTGCCCAGGGTCACCCACCTAAGAAGTGTCAGGCTGGATTTGAACTCATGTCTTCCTGACTGCAGGCCCAGAGTTCTATCCGCTGAGCCACCTAGCTTCCCATCTACACTGATCTTTTTTCCGGCCAGTCATGAATGGGATGCCAGCCTTTAGTGAAAGCTAAGGATGGGGTTCAGGGGCAAGAGGCCCATTCCTGGCCCAGGCCATCCCAGGGCCATTAGATAGAACACACAGCACCCGCCAGCCCCCGGGGTGCTGATTCTGCCTGGCACTTTGCCTAATGCTATCTGCAGGGAGCCCAAATCATGGGTTGTCATTGATCTGGGCCCAGCCAGGCCAGGCAGCTTTATTTATTTGTGTTTTCCTTTGTCTCTGTTCCTCATTCCCTCCTAGAAAAAACAAGCAGTCTGAGTTTTTATGAGCTCTCTCCCTCTTCCACCTGATACAGCAGATTTGATCTTAGTGGACCATGAAGTTCAGAGGAGAGGAAAACCACAGTTTGCACATGTTTTCAGCTGGGGCTACCTAAGCAAAGACACTTGCCAGCCAGGCTTCACTGCCAGACATCCCCTGCAGGAGAAAAGAGAGAGATGAGAGCAGGAAAAGCCTGGCCAAGAAGGCTGAGGACTTCCCTCCCAGGGCCACCAGGAGCCTTCTCTCCTCCTTTGTTTACAATACTATAAACTAACCCCCCCCCTTTTTTATTAAAGGGGCCATCCCTTGACTCACTTCTTAAAGAGGCTTATTCACTGAATGGGTGTTGCCTCACTCAGAGTGAGAACCTGGAAAGACCTTAGCTTAAAAGGGTCAAGTTCTCACACTGCATCCTGGGCCATCTCCAGTTGTCCAGATAGACATCTGGCCATTGGACCCAGATGGCTATGGAGGGGACAGTGAAGCAAGTGACCTTGCACAGCCCTCCCTAACTCAGATCAAAGTCAATCACATCATGTCATCATCTCCCTGGTGCCATGGTCCTCTTCAAGAACAAAGGACAAACCACACAACCACAATGTCAACCAAGGAGGTTGGACCAAATGATGTTCTAGGCCCTTATCAGGTGGAACACTCTAGGTTTTAGGTTCTAAGGAAACTTAGCACCGCTGTTCAATTTTCTGAGATCCTTTCATGTTAGTTTGCCATTTCTTGAATATGATTGCTTCAGATAGAGTTAAGGAACACTAGCCCTGACACTAAAATTTGTTGGAATCCAGGACTCATGAAATACTTAAACTCTGATCTTAATATGTCTGCAAAGCAGAGACCCAGAAAATGAAGGTGAAATTTATTTCAGGAGGAAAAGAACTACAATAGGGGCCATCTACATGAGACTATAGGGGAATTCTTAGTAATGATCATTTCAGTCTATCAAAAATGATGTCTCTGTAATTAACAATAATCTCAAATGAATAAAGCTATCAATTATTACCTTAAGAAAGACTACAATGAATGATTTCTCTTAGGCTCCACTGAATATATCCAGACATTGGGCCATGGGCCAGTGGGCCAAGACACAAAGCCATGACATCATGGAGACTTCTCAACTCTTAGCAAAGAGAGAAAGGGGGAGGGGAAGCTAGGTGGCCTAGTGGATAGAGCTCCTGCTTTGGAATCAGGGGGATCTGAGTTCAAATCTAGCCTCAGACCCTTGACACTTACTACTGTATGACCTTGGGCAAGTCACTTAACCCTGAATTGCCTAAACAACAACAAAAAAAGAAAGAGACAAAGTGGGACCAAGCACAAGAGATAAGGTACAGGAAAAGGAGGAGTAGGAGGAGGAGAAGAAGAGGAAGAGGAAGAGGAAGAAGAAGAAGAAGAAGAAGAAGAAGAAGAAGAAGAGGAAGAGGAAGAGGAAGAAGAAGAAGAAGAAGAAGAGGGAGAAGAAGAGGAAGAGGAAGAAGAGGAAGAAGAAGAAGAAGAAGAAGAAGAAGAAGAAGAAGAAGAAGAAGAAGAAGAAGAAGAAGAAGAAGAAGAACTGGTTGCTTCTTTTGGTCCTTAGTTTCCACTCAGTAAATGAGAGTGCTACATTAATGCAGGGATTTGTGGATTAACCCCCATTTTTAAGGGGTTGGGGGTCGTGGATCCTGTTGGCAGCCAGACTGGTGCATCCAATGGAACCCTTCTCAGAAAAGTGTTTGTAAATATATAAAATAAGATACATAGGCCTACAAAGGAAACCAATTAGGTTGGCATACAGTTGTCAAAATATTTTTTTTTAAATCTTTGACCCTGCTGGGTTAAGATCTTGAAAGTCCCTCCATCTTCTACAGAAGCCCCTGAAAACTGGAGAGCTTATTTCCCGTGGTTGTTATAATGTATGAAAAGTTCTTGGCCAAGCTAAAAGTGCTTTGTGAATGTGTTGCCACAGGTGGCTGTAGGTGGTGGTTGGTGGCTGCTTTCTCACCCTCCCCCAGGGGAGCACAGTCTCTTCAGGATATCAGCCTTGGTCAGTTTGGTTCACTCTCTGAAGAAGGGGGGCTCTGCACATTTCAAGCAGAATTTGGTACATTTTTTCAGGGACCTCCAGGACTTTACTGAGGGATGGTCCCTAGCACAGACAGGTTCCTCTCAGCCTTTCCTCTGCTTCATCCCCTCAGTCTCAGTTAGCTCTTAGCCAGAGCCAGCCTTCCTCACCAGGGTCAGGGGTTAAATTCCTTGGCAAAGATATAGATTCAGGCCAGTGTGGCAGCCAACTGCTTATCTTTATGATATGCTCCAGTCTGCTTTCAGGAGACTCGAGATTTCAGTTCCCTGCAGACATGCAGTTCTCAGGCAGTCTATATAACTGGCTTCTCTGTTGCATTTGTTTGAAATATTTCCCACTGAACCCCACAGTCCTGGTTTTATACCAAAACCTCCCAGCTCTAATATTCTGTGTTCTCGAAGGTTCTGTGTTTCATGATCTCATTCAGCTCTGACATTCACTATATCTCTCTATCTGTGAAGATGTAAGCAGTGATAGGCAGCCATTCTGTCAGAGATGTCACCTAACACCCTGCCATTCAGGGCTTGGGATGGGGACATGTGGGAGGGCATCTAGGAGTCCTGAGCAGGGATGGACTCTGGTGTGAAAAAGTCAAGAGCTAGGTCTAAGAGGGAGGCAGGATGTGGGGAGGGAGGACAAAGGGGATCTGAAATTCAAGAAGACTCACATTGCCTTCTCCAGCATTCTTGGGGCTCTGCCCTTGGCATCCTCAGGGCAGATAATCCAGCAGCACCGGAGTAACTAAGGATAAGTTTAGCTCTTTGGAAGAAAGAATTATTTCTCATTTTTGCCTGTGTATCCCCAGTGCCCAGAACAGTCACCAATACAGAGTAGGCACCATTGCACCTCCATCTGGCCCCCTCTGGGTCCTGCCCCTGGGGCCAAGCTCAGCAAGGCTACTTTGTAGGAGGGTTTCTGCACCTGTCCTTTAATCTCAGGGCAATCCTCAGAACAGACCATCATCAAGTTCCCTCTTTAAATCACAGAATCCCAGAACTTTTATATTGGCCTTTAGAGACTCTCACTTCCTGTGGCATTGCTTTACAAATGGGGAAACTGAGTCCTGGAGAAGGTGCTCTTCCTAAAGTTGTCCTGCTTGCTCAGCACTCCAGCAGCTGCTCAGAACCCTAGCCTACCTTTCTTCAACCCCAAAGTGCAGCCTAGACCCCATGGGTCCCTGAGACCTTTTCAGGGGGTCTATGAGGTCAAAATTATATTCATAATAACACTAAGATGTTCTCATTTCTAAAATGATAAACATAGACAGTTATATTCCACATAAACAAGAGCTCTAGAGGAGGGGAGTTCTCAATAAATTTGAAGAATATGAAGGGGTCTTGAGACCAAAAATCTAGAGAATCATTGAGTTTGAGCAGCCTCCAGTGTTTCCTTCCTCCCAGAGAATAAGTCTGTTTTGCTTTGTTGAGGAAATTGGGATTATGTGACTTGACCAGGGTCACACAGCAGCTAGTAAGTGTCAAGTGTCAAGTGTCTGAGGCCGGATTTGAACTCAGGTCTTCCTGACTCCAAGGCCAGAGCTCTACCCACTGGGCCATCTAGCTTCCCCCTTGCTTTGTTTTATAAGTGAAAACTCGGTGATTTCTCAGGGTCCCATGCCAGCAAATGGCAGTCTCCACCTCCATGTGATGTCCAGAATGCCACAGAAGGTGGAGGAAGGGGCGATGAAGATGCATCAGAGGTCCTCCTAGCACTCAGTACCCTAAAGCATTTAAGCCTTGGAGAAATGGTTTGGCCTGGTCTGGCTCCACCACCACAGGACCCAGGTATATTCTCAAGGCACTAGGATGAGGTGACCCACACAGGCTGTTGCTAAAACAAAGCTAGCCTGCCTAACTGCCCCTCTGGGAAAGGCCAGGTCAAGCCACCTTAAAGATCGAGAGACCTAGAAGCATGAGAGCTGCCTGGGACCATCTAAAGATGATTTCAGCCCTGCAGAGGCATCAGCATGCCTGGTCCGAGACCATGACATGCCTGGGACCCTTCATTCTCACTGCCTGATGCTGATCTGCTGAACTGGACTCCCCTCCTGGGGTTTAGCTCTTGGCCCCTGGGCATTTGGACACCGCCATTTATGTCTTGGATCTCAACGTGTTCCTAAAGATGGTTCCACCCACAGATCTGGTCTGCTTGGCCTCAGGACCCTCCCTCAAGCATCACCACATACAACGTTGTCCCCAGAGCCCACAAACAAGGATGGATCCTCTATTCACGGGAAGGAAGGTTCACCACACGTGCCCATCCATAGACTGGGAAATGTGTTATTCATTGATTGAAACCCAGAACCCTCGATGATCACCTTCATCCATTTCCATTGAAAAGTGTCAGCCGAACCATCCATACTGAGAAAACAAAGTGGATGAAGGGTGTCCGTTGTCTAGTCAACGAGCACTTATTGTGCATTGATTTTGTGCTCGGTGCTGTTTCAGGGAACATTAATAAAAGACGAAATGGCCACGCTTCTTGCCCTCAGCGAGCTCCCATTCTAGGGAGGAGACGAACGGTCTTGTAACAGTACACGCAAAATGTAAATAAAGCAGATATGAAGTACAAGTGGGACGGCGACATTATGGAGAGTTAGCTGGCCTTGGAACTGGGAAGACCTGAGTTCAAGTCTTGCCTACGGCACATCCTGGCTGCGTCTCCCTGGGCAAGTAATTTCACTTCTCAGTGATATAAGCAATGCTCTTAGACCGTAAGTCTCTGATAAAGTGCCATGCTGGTAAAAGGAATTTACTCACCCTGGAGCTCTGCATACCCATGAAATCATAGCTACAATGCCTACCCCGAAAGATGAAATAACTTGAGCAGGGGGAAAGCACTAACAACTTGGTGAGAGATGGGA
Organism: Phascolarctos cinereus; assembly: GCF_003287225.1. Classification (NCBI taxonomy): domain Eukaryota; kingdom Metazoa; phylum Chordata; class Mammalia; order Diprotodontia; family Phascolarctidae; genus Phascolarctos; species Phascolarctos cinereus. The sequence goes on from NW_027555625.1 coordinate 5,211,322, forward strand.
AAGCAAAGTCAATCAGTTACGCACTGGGTGTACAAAGAAAGGCCAGAAACAAATTAATAGTTCAGTCCTTTCTCTCAGTGAGCTCAGATGTGCCTGGGTTTCAGTTTCTCCAACTGAAAAATAAAAGGGGCTGCTTAGCTGACTCCCCTTTGAGCTCCACATCTACACTCTTGAGATGCTGAGAGTGAGGGACTCACCTGGGCAGCCTGGGGAACTGGGAGCTATGACATATTGAAAGTGAGCACTGGGCCATGCCTCACCGGAGATAGTTTGAGGAAAGATGTTAAGAAGGATCCAGCAGCCCAAATGGGCAAGGACATGTCAAATGTTACCCCTCGAAGTTACACAAAGCTGCAGGACCAGCTTTCATCAGGGAACCAGTCTCATGGCCCAAGGGACTTGTTGCTTGCTAGGCATAGGACTTTGGCCAAGTCACTTCCCCTGAGTGCCTCAGTTTACTCTTCTGTCTAATTAGATTGTTGGAGTACATACTTGGTCTTTGAGCTCTCCTCCCACTCTGCCACTTGGGGTTTCCATCTCTTCACCACATCTGGCATGGACCCTGGAAGATTTGCTGTCCTGAGCTCCCTGCCATCCCAGCATCAGCTTTCTAGGCCCACTCGTGAATAAATTGTACAGGTTTCTGGCTTCGCCGAGATCGGTTCAGGTCAAAGGCAGGAGATAAAACCCAGGATGAGACTTGTTGGAGCCTAGTCTCAGGGTGGAATTTCAGAAACCTGACAGCTTCCTACACAGTTAATTTTCAAGTTCACTCTGCCTCCAAATCCCCCGGGTGCAAAAGGCTAGCCAGAGGACTAGGATTCCGACCTGGGACAGACTTCAGAGGGCAAGAGGTCCAAACTGGGAGGGACCTGGTAACTGAACACAGAAGAGCAGAGCTGGAAGGGTCTTAGAACAGAGACTAGAGAAGAGCAAAGCTGGACCTTAGAATATCAGATTTGGGAAGGAACTTAAAATATAGAGTACAAGATGTCAGAGCTGGGAGGGACTTCACAACAGAGAGCATAGAACAACAGTGCTGAGAGGTTTCAGTATACAACAGGGCCCATGGGCTTTCCTGGGCTTCATGCCTAAGAGCTGCATGGGGCGGGGGGGAGGTGGTACTGTCATGTTAAACTTACCAAAAGCAGATTGGAGCATATCATAAAGATAAGAAATTGGCCTCAAATGGTGGGAATGTGTATTTTTGCAAAGGAATTTAAACCCCAGGCCCTGGTGAGAACTGGTTCCAAGGGTTGGATAAGATGGTGCCTGCATGTGCTTGGAGCCATCTGGCTTTAATGTTGTGCAGATCCTTGAAGGAATGGCATAAGGACCAGCAGAGCCCACCTCCCTCCCGAGGATAAGTAACAATTGTTTGCATCCTTAAGTATCCAAGTGACTGTAAGTATCCATGAGAAGATAAGAGCTAACAGAAATGACAGAGAGTGTCAGAATTGGGCCTCAGTTTCCCTATCACTCAAAAGAGGGATAGTAAAATCCACCCAGGTCAGCTGCAGTGAATAGAATGCTGAGCCTGGGGTCAGGAAGACTCATCTTCTAGATTTCAAATATGGCCTCAGATGGTTACCAGCTGTGTGACCCTGGGTAAGTCACTTCATCCTGTTTGCCTGAGATTCCTCACCTATAAATGTATTATGATGACCTTTATAGGGGCAAAGCCTTTTCTGTGTTCCTACTCATCTGATTCTTGGGAAAGCCGGGTGATGCATGCAGGGTAGATTTTGTTGTCGGTGTTCAGTTGTTTCTGTTGTGTCTGACTTTTTGGGATCCCTTGTGGGGCTTTCTTGGCAAAGATCCTTGCCGCAAGCTCCTGCACCCGCGGCTGTGGTCTGATACCGGCAGAGTGTGACAAGGTACTTCTTTGTACCTTGTCTGTTACTTTCTTTCCTGCATCCTGTCCTGTACCCTATCTGTTTCCTCCCTTCCTGCATCCTGTTCTCAAGAGATGGAACATGGGGGTGGTGAGCCGACATCCTGAGTTTCACAGCTGTTGGGCTTAGTACAAACTACAGGTAAGATCCGGGCTGGTCTAAGCCCTCCAACTCCCCAGAGCCAGCCCTCTACATCTCCCCCTTTCTTCTGTTCTAGCTTGAGAACATGGGATGCACATCAGGAGAAAGCTCAAGAGTAACAAGAATACTATCAGGGTACGAAGTGCAACAGCAAACTTGAAAGATTCTGAAAAGTGTTAAGTTGCTTGATATAGAACAACAGCTTATAAGCAATATCTTGAGGATCAATACCATCCATGTTATATTTTTGGAATGCCAAGTGCCCTGAAGCTTATTCAATATTTGATCAGGAGTTACACTGGTAGTATTAGAAAGCAAATAGGGAGTTACACAAACAAAAGTATAGTGGTAATCCCATTTCGAGTTACAGGTTTAACCCAAGAAGGGTAAGGCATATAAGTCCAATGTAACCATGACTTCACCCCAGAGACACCCACAACAGTCATCATTGCAAAAAGGACAGTCAACATCTTATTATTGGTTCTTCATCTTCTCAGTCTTGCCTTCCTCCTCCACTTGTCTCTCCGACCAGTTTTTCCTTTGATGCTCAGGGTCTCTATCCCTCTGGTCAGTATGCTGACAGGTGCGAATGTTCCTCTTGGGGACCCAGACGGTTCTCCTGCATGTTCTGGAAAAACACAAGCATAACCTCGACCCCAGGTTAGTAATTTTACTGGACCATCCCAATTACCCGTCTTTGGATCCTTCCACACTGTGACATCTGGTTGCTCATCTAACAACCTGTCCTTTTGCCCTGCAAAATGTTTTTGTGCAAGAGTACATCCCTGATCATCTAGTGTCAAAAAATTTATGGTATATATTACCTGATCCAATCTCCTTCTTACCCTATTTTCTATTCCCTCTTTTTTCTGTTTATCAAGGAGGATTTTAATATCCTTGTTGCACCTTTCAACAATGGCTTGTCCAGTAAGATTGTATGGGATGCCAGTAGAGTGAGTGATATTATAGGTGAGACAAAATTGTGCAAAATTCCTGCTAGTATAGGCGGGACCATTGTCAGTCTTGAGGTGTCTTGGATTGCCAAGAATACTAAAGCAAAACAAGAAATGATATTGCTTATGTCCTTCTTAAAATATGTAACTAATCCAAAGTATCTGCTTGTCTTCATATGATATTCATCTTTCCCCCATTTTTTTTGCACATACTCTGACACATACATTGTAATTACACTTAAAAAACATGAATCACACATTGATATGAAATAAAGGAATTTTAGAATAAGACTCTCCCTAACATTGTGTAATTGTTCAGTAGAAAAATAGCCAACTAAATATGATTAAGTAATGTTTAGAACAGCATAAGTTTAAGTAGCTAAGAAATCAGGTATGTATAGAAATGTGTTTAAGGCTATGCTTCTTGGCAGAAAACACAGAAATAACTAAGTTTCCTATCTGTAGTTAAAAAAAGATTCCCTAATGGTTTAATTAATAAAAATTATTTTCAACTCTGAAATGTTGTTTTAACTACTGACCAGGCTATGACAAATTTATGCTGGATTTTCTAATACAAGAGGGGAGTTAGGCAGTAGAACTCTGCAGCAAAGCAAAAGAATTTCTTTAGTTATCTACTGAATTCAAGAGGGTTTTGTTGGGCAAGGGTAAAAATCTATTTCTAAATATTCAAAGACAAATAAATGTCCCCTTTCCCACTTCACTTGTTTAATTTGCTTGCAAACCCTCCCAAAGAACCACCAGGACAAATGAAAGCCTAAAAATATTGCTATTAATATTCTAACAAAGTCAGAATGAATAATTTTTTAAATCAAAAAGTTCTATCAAAGATATGTTAAAAAGGACTTATGAAGTTATAGCCTTTTATATACTGTAAAATATATTAAGATTTTAGCTATATTATAGCTAGTACTAAGGAGCTGATTCAGAAAATTTACAAGCTACATTTTACTGGAAATTTTAGTATACATACAGTGCATTAGACTGTGTTAACATACAAACTGCTCATTCAAATTTCTAAAGCAGAGAGTTCATTTACTCCTACCCTTGAAGTTTCCTCCCCACCTGATTAAGAAAACAAGTTGATTTGTTTTCTAATTATTGATATAACTTAGATTCTTAAGTAATTTTCCTCTTTTTTGAATACCAATCTAATTTTAAAGTTAGCTAAATGGTGGTTGTAGATAAAATGATACGAGCTTTATTTTTGTAGAATTACCATAAGATAGAACTCTTGATTTACAAACTGATCTGAAATGAATGGAAGGTCGCAAAGGACATGTATCTACAAAAGCTATCAAATTAAGTATGCTATTTTAGCTCTAACTTCAATAAAATTTTTATATATATATACACACACACACACATATATATACACACACACACACACATATATATATACACACACACACATACACACACACACACACACACACACACACACACACATATATATATATATATATGTATGTACATATGGCAAATGTCCCATTTTCTTTGATTATTAAAAAGGATCTAAAATGAAATCCCCTTAACCACTGATTTTGGTTAGTCTGCTCATCTGCCATATCACATTTACTTTTGTTTTTTCAAAAATACTGTTTGGAAATGTGATGGCTGACAAAAAATGTTAATACACAATTTTCTTTGAGACTCTTGAAAACCGCAAAAATTTCTAATGTCACAACGACTACAAATTCTAACATTTAAAGTCATCATAACTCTTTGCATGCCACAACGACACACACCTAAGGCCAACTTTTTCAGAATGTACTATAACTTGAAAAAAATCAAATAGAGAGACATACATAAAATGGGAAATACAATGTAGCTTCACATCACAGCTCCTGCTTGTCCATAAGGCATTATGGAGGGAGTAAAAACTTCACTTACACACTGACTTTGTAAATGTGATCAGCTGCTAATGTCCTGGATATTTATGAATCTCACTTTGGTCTTTATATATGTTACATAAAATTGTACCCAGGAAACCAAAAAAGGCTTTCCAGAACTACTGGTAGATTCTATTTAAACAACTAAAAATTATCAGAATTATGCTGTGTTTTAGTGTTATGTGTGAAGAATAATCAATATTCACCTGAAAAAAGGACTCTTGTACATGAGGAACCTCTACTTGTACACATAGGACTTTTTAACAAGAACAGGACAGCAGCATGGTAACCACTTTTCTAAGTATGCTTTCTATACAAAATAATTCCAAGATATAATCACTAAGTTCTCATACAGTACTATTATTTTGAACAATAATCAATAAAATAACAAATATGTGAAAATTGCAACACCACAAAGACTGAGCACTGCCATTTCCTAGTGTAATCAATGTTGGTATTAGTACAGTCTTGGAATAGGTGAGCAAAATAGTCAGCAGATTGAATCTTGGTGATACACGGGACTGATTTCAGCTATGACTTGCAAAGCAATGGTTGGACAGTACAGGTATCTTATGCAGAGATTTCAGTAGCAGAATGGCACTTGGTTTGTTCTCAGTAGAAATGACAAAGATGCAGTTGACATTTTAAAGAAAGACAATGTTCTTATTTGCCTGCTGAAATTCTAGTTGTGTCCCCTGTATTCCAACACTTTCAAATAATATTCTCTGTCTCTCTGTTCTGCCCACGAGCTCTGCCCCAAATTAGCTAACTTATCTTATAGGACACTACTTAGCTGGTGTGGTTTGCTTTCACTTTAAATTGGAGACCCTGAAAAGCAGCAGTCTAGTTCTTAAGTTTACTTTCTCTTTTGGAGACGCTGAGAAGCCGGAGTCTCGTTTGTCTGCCTGAGAGGTTTACTTTCATTTTATCCACCTGTGCAGTTTGCTTTTACTTTATCCTCCTGTGCATTTTTGCTTTCCCCTCCTGCGCGGTTTGCTTTCACTTTAAATCTGAGACCCTGAAGAGCTGCAGTCTCATTCTGAAGTTTACTTTCACTTTAAGAGACACCAAAAAGTGGTAGTCTCATTTCTTTTTAATCCCCGCTTAACCTGGTGAAAATAAAAAAACTATACAGGAAAATTATCGCCCTACCTTGTTAGCCGCCTTCTCTTGACGACCCGAGCTCCTTTTCTAGGGCTGTTGGCCAAACAGCCCATCTTGTCCAGGGCCACTCTGCCGGGGGAAGCCTTCCTTTCAGGTCCCTGCTCAGGCTCCAAATGCCACAAGCGCCTGCATCTGCTGCCATGGTCTGATGCCGGCAGAGTGTGAAGAGAGAAAGAATCAGAGGCCAGGTGGAAGATGTGAAGAACAAACTTCATTTATCGATCTGAGGGCTCAGGCTTATATAGTATTGGATCATGCAATAGTAACATTATTTTCCATGAACATGGGGGTGGTGAGCTGACATCCTGAGTTTCACAGCTGTCGGGCTTAGTACAAACTACAGGTAAGACCCGGGCTGGCCTAAGCCCTCCAACTCCCCAGAACTGGCCCTCTACAGATCCTGGAGTGGTTTGCCATTTCCAGCTCATTTTCTCCTTTGCTCCTTTCTTCCTCCTTCCCTCCTTCCTCCCTTCATTCTCTCCTCTCTCCTTCTCTCCTTCCCTTCTTCATTCTCTCCACCCTCCCTCTCTTCCTTCTTCCTTCCTTTTCTCTTCTGTCTCTCCATCCCTCCTTCTTTCCTTCCTCCTTCCTTCCTTCCTCCATCCCAAGTATATTGAGTACCTCCTGTGTTCAAACCTAGTACAGAGGGGAGATTGAGGTTAGCCATACAGGTAAGTGTGGTAGGTGATGTTATACAACAGGGGTGTGAGAAATGCCAGGTGCTCTCACTGGGAGGTCTCCCCATCCGGAAGCCATTTCTATGAGCTCAGATCCCAGATTGACCAAGCTGCCTGAGACATGACCCTCCACCATTCCATCTCTTAGAAGATCCCATCTTGTCTTTGGCTGAGTCGCTCCCCACCTCCGAGCCTCAATTTGCTCATCTATAAAATGAGGATATTAGACTAGATGACCTTAAAGGACCATGGGATCAGAGAATTTGGAGCTGGGAGGGATCTTAGAGGTCATCCAGCCAGATCCCTTCATGTGTCATCTGAGAAGACTAAAGCCCCAAGAGAAGTGACTTGCCCAAGGTCTCTCATCGAGGTGGTCAGTGACTGCCAGGACCTGATCGCAGGGCCTCTGACTCTCTCTCTATTGCACCAGTTCTAAGTCTGTGATCCCAGATATGAAGGTCCATTAATCTTGTGCAAGCTCCCAGGACCCGGGCTCAGATGGCAATGCTTTCATCTCATCAAGCAAAGGTGGAGCGGGTTTTTCCTTCTGGGCCAGCTTCCCTCCCCAGGGAAGAAGAACGTGTTCACTTCCCAGACCCCAGGCTGACTCCTGCAGATTTATATTCACTTCCATCAGAAGGGAAGGGTGTGAAGTCTGATGCCAAAAGCAATCAATGAACCATGAAAGCATGAGGCCACCTCTTCTTCCTTTGTCTCCTCTGCCCAGAGGAGCAGCCAATTCGGGGAATACTCAGGTCATGTTTCAGATATCAGACCTAAGTCTGCAAGATCCTATGGGGAGTAGCTGCTGACACTCCCCAGGACCCAAAAGGGGCAGCTGCCATCCAACCCAAGAGGAAAGAAAGAAGAAAGCAAGGTGCCAGAGCGTGGTCAAGCCTTCTTGTGTCTCCTCCATGGTGAGGAATCCAAACAGGGTCCTGAGATCAGAGGATTATACAGGAAGGGGCTTCAGGCCTCATTGGGCCACAAAATCTGAGTCCAAAAGGACCTGGGGGACCACTGAATTCCACCCTTCCTCAACAATGCTCCCCTCCACAGGGTACCCCACAACTAGTTGTCCAGCCTCCAATGAGGGAAACGCACTAGGTGAATCACTTAGGTAGCTGGAGGCAGAGTGGCTAAGAGGGCCTGGCTTGGCATCAGGAAGATCTGAGTTCAAATCCTGCCTCAGACACCGTCTAGCTGTATGACCTTGGGAAAGTTGTCTAACCTCTATTTGCTTCAGTTTCCTCATCTGTAAAATGGGGATATTAATAGTCCCTACCTCACAGAGTTGTGGTGAGGATCAAATGGATGTCATACATAAAGTTTCTTGTAAACCTTTAAGCTCCCAGAAAGCTAGCTAATGTTATGGTTATGTCCAAGGCCATCTGGGTGACACTTAGATACATGTCATAGTTAGGAAGATTTTCCTGAAGTAAAGATCACATTTGTCCCTTTCCAGCCTACACTGAGCTCTCGGCTTTGCCATTTACCTCTTGTGTGATCTTGGACCTCACTTCTCATCCCCTGGCCTCAGTTTCCTCTTCTGTAAATGAGGGACTTGACGTGGAAGCTGACCTCTGGTACCCCTTCCAACTCTAGATCTCAGATCCTGGGAGTCCAGGTGCTCTCTGGGGCCATGACCGTGCCTGGAGGCGTTTCTCAGACCCCCTTCAGACTTCCTTCTTCTGGGCTAACCAACCCCCCAGAAATGTCATCTGTTCTCATTCAGCCTGCCCCTTCCGGAACCTCTGTGGCTCCTCAGTGTCCTTGCTGAAGCCTCGAACTGGACTCAAGACTGCATGTGTGGTCAGATGAGGGCGGAGGGCAGCAGGTCATTGCTTCTCCAGACATGAAGTGCCCCAATGCAGGCTCAGGCCCCAGGAGGGTCACTCTGACAACTGCGAGGAAGCCTACAATTCTCCAGATGAATGACTGTGCAGCCACACCCATCTCATGCAGCGTCATTCTTTGAAGACCAAGCGTAAGGCCTCACACAGAGCTCGTTAAATGTCTTTGTGGCGTTTTTGCTAGCTTTTGCTTCGCATTAGGCACGTTGCTTGATGTATCTGTCCCCTCGCCCATGAGTACTGTTCCATCGACCCCAAGGCGAGCTCCTCCCTTCTCGGATCCTCTTCCATCCCCCCAAAAAATTTGGTTTGCAGAGTTCCTTTTTCTGTCCTTAGCATTTTTGCCAGGCTCAACTTTATCTGGGCTTCAAGAATCCTGGCACTGTCCTCCTAAGACTGAGCAGGGCCTTTGCATTCATCCTCCTTTATCCTGGCTTCCAGTTTGTACAAAGGTCTTTTTAAAAATGCTCTTCCATACATCTCTTTGTCATCTGCACTGGTAGACAATCTGCCCCCCCCTTCCTCCTCCTCTTCCTCCTCCTCCTCTGGATGGTTTCTCTTTCTCTTTAGAATTTCATTCTTGAGAACTTCCCATCCCCCTGGGCTGATTAACACTCTAGAACCTTAGTCCATGGAAGTTCACATGCGATGATCCTCAAGCCTTTGAAAACTGCTTTCTACCACTGTGGTGGTTCACGCCCATGGAGCCTACATCTATGGAGCCTGAGGTCCTCAGATCTCTTGAGCTCCAGGCTGCTGAGCTGCAGTGAGCCACGCCAATCAGGGGTCTGTTCTCAGTTCAGCATCAATATGGTAAGCCCCCTGGAGCAGGGTCCATCCACCAGCTGCTTAAGGAAGGGTGAGTGGGCCCAGGTCAGAATCAGAGTGAGTCAAAGCTCCTGTGCTCTGTGGTCCATGGGGCACAGCCAGCATGAGAAGGGGAGACATAGGCTTTAAAAAAAATGTCTTCCCAAAAACTATCAGACAGTGTTTGCCTTTCTTTTATTCTATCACAAATTCTAAGATGGCAGTCACTTCTCTCCGACATGTTGTTCACCCATTTTGCAGTCATGTCCAACTCTTCATGACCCCATTTGAGGTTTTCTTGGCAAAGATGCTAGAGTGGTTTGTCATTTCCTTCTCCAACTCTCTTTACAGATGAAGAAATTGAAGCAGACAGGGTCAAGTGACTTGCCCAGGATCATACAGCTAGTAAGTGCCTGAGGTCTGGCTTGACCTTTGATCTTCCTGACTCCAAACCCAGCCTTCTATTCACTATGGCACCACCTAGCTATCTCCCTTCTCCCCAAAGACAGCATTCTTTCCACCCTTCTAAACCAGCTCCTCCTAAGGATTGAGAATCAGACCTAGAATCAAGTCCTCTTTGTTGACTTCTACTTCTGAAGGATGAGATAACAATAATAGCAGTTATTATATTAATTTCTAACATTTACATAGTATTTGCTATATGCCAGGCACTTTACTAAGTGCTGTACGATTATTCATCTCCTTTTATCCTCACAACAACTCTAGGTGTTAGGGCCATTGTTATCCTCATTATTCAGATGAGAAAGTTCAGGCAAACACGGATAAATGACTTGCCCAGCTTCACAAAGCTAGTAAGTGTCTAAGGCTGGATTTGAACTCAAGCCTTCCTGATTCTTGGCCCAACACTCTATTTACCACCCAGCTGCCCAAAAATTATCATTATTAATTACATTGTTATTGAAAGAATTAATTTAATTATTACATGATATTAATTAAATTATTAATAAGGGAAAGCAAGAACTGATCAGCTACTTTACTTCAGGCAGAGAAGTGGGAGGAGGGAGGCAGAGATAGAGAGAAGAGGGACAGGAAGAGGAAGGAGGGAGGGAGAGAAAGAGAGAGAGAGAGAGAGAGAGAGAGAGAGAGAGAGAGAGGAGAGAGAGACAAAGAAGGAGCTGTGAGAAGAGAAATAAGTGAGACAAAGACAGAAATATGGGCCCCCTGGGGCAGCTAGACAGTGCAGTGGATAGAGCACTGGCCCTGGAGTCAGGAGACCTGAGTTCAAATTCGGTCTCAGACACATGATACTCATTAGCTGTGTGACCCTGGGCAAGTCACTTAACCCTGATTGCCTCGCCAAAAAAAAAAAAAAGATTTCAGGGCAGCTAGATGGCACAATAGATAGAGCACTGGTTCTGGAGTCAGGAGGGCCTGAGTTCAAATCCAGCCTCAGACATTAGCTGTGTGACACTGGGCAAGTCACCTAACCTCAATTGCCTCAGAAAAAATAAAGAAAGAAATATGGGCCCCCAAAATTCAATCCTCAACAAAAGGCAACTGAGGTATAGTGCTGAGCAGGTATTAATTTATTAGGGAGCCGATAGGTGGTCCATAACTGATAGGATTCAAGACCTTCTTCCTGGTCAAGGACCACTTTGCTCAGTTCTTAAGGGTTTTTAATACATCTTGAGAAGTTACCAAAAATAGAACTAGGTGGTACAATTTCTTGAGAAGCCAGTTCCAGAAAGGAGACAATCACATGATTGGTCAAGGGGGAGAAGTGGAACTCCTATATTTGACCAAGGAATACGTCCTTCAAACATCAGTGTTTAGCCAGTGACTAAGCAGCAGAACTCTGGGACTTTCTACAAGCGCTTGTGAGCACTAGGTGGGAAAGAACAGAGAAGCCTAGGACTCTGTGGGGTTCTGAGCGTTGTTCTCAGAGGAGTGGGGAGTGGGTAGTACAGCAATTTTCCATCTGTAATATAAATTAATACAAGTTCTTATAGCAGGCCTAATTAATATATAACTACCGGAGTTTAAATTCATCCTATAAATCAAATAAAAGTAATCATATCATCAATACGTAGTGAGTTAATTGATTACAACCTCTATACTTCTAATTTGACAGTATAAACTTATTCTAAACTAATGCTGTCCTACTAATACAACCACTAATACCCATTAAATCTAAATGATTTGAGTAAGTACTGATTAAATTGAGAAAGGGAATCAGAATTATCACAGTTCCCTCCTTCAAAGAACTGGCGGCTTTGATCTCTAAAACCTAGAGATAGCTGGAGGGCAGTCCTTTAGGGAAGAGGCAGAATACCAGAGGGGGCAGTCCCCCACTCGAGCACAAGGGGGACAGGGGAGAAAGGGGCACAACTTGAACATGCTGATTAGGGTTGGCTAAATCCTATGCCAAACGCCTCGATTGAAAACGACGCACTGCACCCTGTGCTGAATCACGAACACCTGGAGTCAGCTATCTTCTGAAGAAGCAGGCTGGACAGTCTGTACAGACAGGGCAAGGAGGATCCCAGTCTGAACAGCAACACCCAGGTTGGACGTGTTGCACAAAAAGACTTGGGGGTGTCGGGTTTTATATCTAAGGACGTGTCTGAGACAGTTCTTGCAGACACGAGTACCATTGTGGCGATGGGCAGTACTGAATAGCCTAGACTGAGAGTTCCGGTTATAGCACATCTTTAACCGGTGGTATTGTTGAGATATTCCCTTGTTGAAAGGGAATGCCGTGAGCTGGTAAACTAAAGGTAAAGGCAGACACCGATGGAGTGAAAGGTCAGTGCTGGTCAGTCATTGATTGAGGATATGAGGGGAAGGCAGGCACAGCGATGCAAATGGGATGGTGTCAGGTGGATCTACAAATGCTTGTGGAGGTGGAGATCCAGACAGCCGAGGGGCAGGCTCTGAAGCAGCAGCATTGGTCCCTTCTTCCCAATTTGTTATTCATTTTTCAGTCGTGTCCAACTCTTAATGATCCCATCTGAGGTTTAATTGGCAAAGACACTGGAGTGGTTCACCATTTCCTTCTCCAGCTCATTTTACAGATTAGGGAACTGAGACAAATGGGGATTAAGTGACTTGTCCAGGGTCACACAGCTAACAAGTATCTGAGGCCAGATTTAAACTCAGGAAGAATAGTCTTCCTGATTCCAGGCCTAGTGCTCCACACACTATGGCACCGCCTAACTGCCATCTATTAGATAGTGTTAGAGACGTTATTATTAGAGATAATCAGTTTCTGGGATATGGCTGTGGGAAGTTACATTTACAAGCAGAAAGGGTCTATGAGGATAATTTTGATGCCTCTACTCGATTTCATCAGCATTTCTCAGTTCATTGTGTTTTATTAAGTATTAATGATTGTTTTAGTGAGCTAGAATTAAGTTTGAGGTAGTTAATGCTGTCACAATGGGAGTCATGTAAGTTAGAATTAATTAACTCATTATCCGTTGATGATTATATTCATTACGTTTGGGTTAGGGGATAGATTTATACTTTGTTAGGCTTATATTAACTCCTGTTAGAGATAGAGATAGAGATCTGTTGTATCAACACTACACCCACTCCTTATGAATGGACAATGGGAACCGTGCTCCAAAAACCAGTGTTCCTATGTTTTGCTGTTCTTTTTCACCTAATGTTCATAACTTCTTGTGCAAAGTCCCAGAGTCCTGTTGACTGAACATTGGTGTGTGATGAACATCTCCTTTAAGCAATCATAAGATTTTCCCAACTTCTAGAACTGACCAATCATGAACTTGTAACACCCATTAGTGACCTCTGGGTATCAATAAAACCCCACAGACCATGAACAAAGAGATCTGGACCGAGAGGAAGGTCTTTGAACCAATTGACTAGGAACCACCAGTCAACTTAATAAATTGACATATGCTCAGATCTCTGCCTCAGTTGCCTTTGTACTTTGCAAATTGGATTTTTTTTTTTGCCCACATTGTTGGTTGCTCTTGTGGAATTCAAGGCATGGAGCCCAACCCCTTTCGGTCACCCTGCCCAAAGGACCCAAAAAGTAGAACTCCCCAGATGACTCTTCTTAATGCTGGCTCCCACATGGAAGACCACCCTAGGTGGCTGGACTCCCTCAATCTCCGCATCAGAATTCTCCAGGATACAGGTAAGCCTCTCCAAAACTGCAGCTGGTGAGTCTGCCTTTATTTCTAAATTAATGCATGTTTGTTTGTTTTACTCTCATTTTGAAACTTGGACAGACTTGGAGAGATAGTGGAAGATAGAAGGGCCTGGAGGGCTATGGCCAGTGAGGTCACCAAGACTTGGACACAACTGAAAGACAGCAATAAACATGTGCTTTTCTGATGGGTTATGCCAAAGTGCTCAGCACTTACCTGGGCTATATCCCCGTAGCCCCTGGATTGCAAGGTGCCTTCGTCAATCCATTCCCATCAGAGACCAGGCAATACTTTTGTAAGCACCACCTAGGGTGGATCAAAATCTGTTGCCCAACCTGTTTATGCCACCTTAGCCCCCTTTCAGGTCACAGGCCCTTTCCATACTGCAACATCAGCATAAAACAAGGCAGTGCTTTGATTGTTAATAAAGGGGACATCTTACCCGGGACTGTTTAAAGAAAAAGGGAGACCATGAAGGCCAAAGGTTTCATTGCAGCTTCATCGAACCACATGGGCAAAACAGTAATAGACTTTTGGGGCCACCGACACTGAGCCTAATTAGGGACTTAAATAGGTGAAAAAGACCTAATGTAAAGACTGAGATCAGACCTCTAATTTCTCAATTCTCAACAAAACCCATCACCTTCATTTTTGATCAGTACAATAATTCCTAAGTGATTTAAAGAGCATACTTTAAAAAAAAATTAAAGAGAATAACATATTTATTGCAGGATGGAAAAGTGACTTTTTTAGACCACCTGCAGTCTCCAAAGGGACAGAAGTAAGGAAACTTAGGATGTATTTACCTTTTGTTGTTTACTGCTTTTAAACAATCAGCCTGAGAACACTGAGCAAACCCTGGTATTGATCCAACATTGGGGACTTCCAGAGTGAAGGGGCATCTCAAAGTGAACCCACAGAGAGGCAAAACCACGCTTTAAAACGATGAAGCCACTAAAAGGTAAAATAATAATAATAATAATGTTTTCTGTGAAGGCTATGTGAAGTCAGGGTAAGAGTGGCTGAGGACAGGATTTAACAAGAACATAGATGATAGGTTAGGTTAAAAAAAATAAATGGACTTAACCTGTGAGTAATTTTAAAAGAAATAGATAAAAAGTTACACCTGCAGTCTCCATCAGAGAGTTTTTCCAGTAGTATAATTCCTGTTCTAATTAATATTTCTGTTCATGTTTTTAATTAAAGCAGATACTTTAAATCAAGAAATTATTATGCTACACATCAAAGGATTTTTGCAGTGCAAGCATTGCTGGCCATTTGACAATGAGGCAAATTTTATTATCATTCATGAAGAATAATAATATGCTTTACTATCAAATGGACAGTGAAATTGATCTAACCGGTCTAAGTCTACTAGTGTCTGTCAGTTGAATTTACATTTAATTGTCCCAAGTGGTGTTCACAATTACATCCCAACAGCTGTAGTCTCACCAACACTTGTCAACGTGAGTTAATTTTGAAAAGTTAAAGTAGAAGCTGACGGAGAAAGTGGGCCCTCATCCTTGAAATTCTGGCAGATGATAGCCCTTGGGATTGTTAAAATATCAGTGACAATACACTTATATTTGATTTGGTCAGATCTGAAAATTAAAGTAGTGTAAGAAGGATTTCTGTTCATTTAAAAACATTAGAAAATTAACTCTCGATTTGATGAGAAACAAGTTTGTCTCTCCTGAATGATCAATTAGATATAACAATAACCTAGAGCAATGAAAAATAACACAAACTTTGTAAAGGGAGGAGGCAATTGGAAATGAAGCTTTTTCACGGTCAAAGCAAAGGTGGCTATCAGCCTCTTTATCTTCACTCAAGTGAAAGTTGTCTCCATACAATAGATTACAAATTGAACTTATATAAAGGCAACTTTCATTTTAGCAAAATCCGATACTGTCTGCAATGAAAACCTAAGAGGAACTTTAAAGCCTTCAAGGAGAACCTGATAATAGACAATACTGCAGTTCACTGATGTTGTGTCATAAACAGTTGCAGTAAAATGTCAATGAAAATTCCCTAGAATGAAGGTTATTAGGATGAGAGGAATTAAGAAAGTAGATGAAAGGAAGAAGGTTTTGTTTTCTCTGCCCTAAAAAGGATTTGAAGATTTTTAGAGAAATGTTTCTGTCAAATATTGCATATCTCCCTCCCCCAATCAAAATAAGATCACAAAGGACATTTCTTAAGACTTTGAAGCATTGGGTGGAAGTTTGGCAAATACATATTATCTAACTGATTGATTGATATAGAAAGGACTATTTCTTTAGTCTGGTTTAAATAGTCATGCTGAAGGCCTTTAAGAATTAGCAAGTTAAGGGGCAGCTAGGTGGCACAGTGAATAGAGCACAGGCCCTGGAGTCGGTAGGACTTGAGTTCAAATCTGGTCTCAGACAAATAACACTTACTAGCTGTGTGAGTCTGGGTAAGTCACTTAACCCCAATTGCCTCATGTTTAAAAAAATAAAGAAATAAATAATGAAAAAAGAATTGGCAAGTTAAGAAAATAAAAGGATTTGATTTTACCCTTTTGGTGATTTAAAGAAATAAAACAGTTATGGAGAGCTCAGAATGCTCCCATAATTTTTTTTTTAACATGAGTCAAATGAAAACTGCAGTTCCTTAGGAAAAATGAAATTTTATTATTGCAATTAGTAATTATAAATCAAGAATTGATTTGAGTGAATTTTTTGTCCTGAAACTGAAAATTAATAATAATAAAGTGGTCTCATTTACGAGATGAAATCTTTATACCTATTGGGAGAAGCATGTGATGATAAAGTTCTTCACACAGTGCCTAGCTTGTGCAGAAGAGAACCACTGGGATATTCAGACCTTATAGGACTTCACTTGTGCAAAATGCTTTACCACTTCAAAAGGTGCCTTTTCATTTTGGCATGGAAAGTTAGCAAATTGGCTGATCTATTTCACAGCTGAAAGGAAATGAGCATTAAACTTTCTGAAGTACAACAGAAGATTTGGCTTTGGAGCTCTTTAAATTAAGCTTCGTAAACCATCCCTGGCATGTGGTGAGCACTGTATAAACCTCTAGGATGTGACCGATAGGAAAACAACAGGCATGAGCAGAGAAATGATTTATATGCACCTGATCAGTAGCACCAGTCATACTGACATCTTTCTTATATTGTGAAATCATTGTATTAGAAATGCCAGTAGAAAGGAAACACTCCACTTATCTGCACGCTCCCGTGGGAACTCTTAGAACCCATATATGTGACTAAAATACTTGACAACTTCTAAATGTTTGGTTGGTTAATTGTGTTTTAAATTAGAAAATCATGCTAATGATTCACTATGGGGAGAAAAGAGAAGAGAAATCTTACAAGATCCTTGGCTGTGAGGTTCCTTAGCAGCTTCTTCTCAGGCTGGGTTATAGGGTCTGAGCATCCTTCCTGATAGTGGATTGTGAAACTCCATAGGGCTGCCGTTTAGGGAAGCAGGCCTTCTCCCAGCCAAAGGAGAGAGAGATTTATAAGTGAAACTTTACATAATAAGTGAGTTTCACTGAAGATCATTTGGAAAATCACCTCTTCATAATTAACATGCAGTAACTGACCCAAACATTCACTGTGTGGGTGACCTGGTGCGGACGTGGTTCTGTTTTGGAGTCTCACTGTTAACACCTAGATATCCTCTAGTTCCTGACCCCGCTGCAATTGCTGGTAGTGATTGGCTCAGGGTTCCAGAGGCAGGCAAAAAGAAAGGCAGTGCTTGAACTCGGCTGGCTTCCACTAGATCCCGGGACTCAATCAAACCAAGCTCAAACTGCAGGCACAGTAACCCCTCCAAGTGCCTCGGGCAGCTCTGTGTGCGGGTGACCTTGCCTCTCAGCAGGGAGTACTGGGGACAAGGAATGGGTTTGGAATATTCTGCCATGAGGGCGGCAATGGGAATAGGGGAAATCACGTGGCTTGGGAGCTGGTGGCCACGAGGACGAGGGCTTGGTCAGGTTTGTAGAAATTCAAGCCAGTTTAAGAAATGCTTCTTAAGCACGTGCTCTGGGACAGCACTTAAGTGGGCGCTGGAGGTCCAATCATAAAAATGTGAACCAACTTCCATTGTGCTGGGGGAGGGACACAACACCCACGAGAAGATACAAAGTGATCGCGCAATATCACCGGTCGCTGGGAGAGTCGGGTGTTACGTACCACTCATGGCACTAACATAGGTGCTCTGAGCCCTGAGGGAGAACAAACATCTCTCTGATCGAGTTATAGAATCACCTGATCCATCCAAAGCATAATCTAGATGGGAACAATTCCTAGACACACCTATTGAAACAATCAATCCAAGGTAGAAACTACGAATGAAGAACTCCCGAAGAATTGAAATTGAGAGAATGCCTATCAATCTAAAGATGGCTGAACAAGGGGTATCCTATGATTGCAGTGGAAACTATTGTGCTGTGAAAGTGATGAGCAGAATGCTTTCAGAAAAACCTGGGAAAACTTACACAAACTGATGCAAAGTCAAGTGAGCAGAACCAGCAGAACATTGTAGACAGTAGCAGCAACACTGTATCATGATCAACTGTGAATGACTTAGCTAGTCTCAGCAATTCAATATTCTAAAACACTTCCAAAGGTGTCAGGTGGTATCTCAGAGTTTTAATTTCCACTTCTTTAATAAGGAGTGATTTAATTAATTAAAATTATCTGAGATACCACCTTACACCTATCAGATTGGCTGACATGACAGAAAGGGGAAATGACAAATGTTGGAGGGGATGTGGGAAAATTGGGACGCTAAAGCACTGTAGGTGGTGCTGTGAACTGATCCAACCATTCTGGGGAGCAATTTGGAACTCTGCACTGCTTCTAGGGCTGTATCCCAAAGAGATAAAAGAAAAGGGAAAAGAACCTATTTGTACAAAAATATGTATAGCACCTCTTCTTGTGGTGAAAAAGATTGGAAATCAAGGGGATGCCCATCAATTGGGGAATGGCTAAGCAAGTTGTGGTATATGACTGTGATGGTATATGCTAATAAGAAGTGCTGAGCAGGATGGTTTTAGAAAAACCTGAGAAGATATATGAACTGATACAAAATGAAGTGAGCAGAACCAAGAGAACATCGCACATAGTAACAGCAGTATTTTAAGAGTAATCAACTGTGAAAGACTTAGCTACTCTAACTCTAATAAGACAATGATCCAAGACAATTCCAAAGGACCCATGATAAAAAATGCTATCCATCTCCAGAGAAAGAACTGATGAACTCTGAATGCAGCTGGAAGCAACTTTTCTAAATTTTGTTTTTATAGCTTTATTTGTGTTTCATAATATGGGTAATATGGAAATATGTTTTGCATGACTTCATATGTATAACTGATATCAAATTGCTTGTCTTTTCAATGAGAAGGGAGGGGAAGGAGGGAGAGAATTTGTAACTCAATTTTTTAAAAAATGACTTAAAATTTACATGTAATTGGGAAATATTTAACAAAATCATAATAATGATGATGATGATGATAAATAAGGAGGAGGAGGAGGTGCTTCTGGGACTAAAGTGCACTAACTGCCTTTCCTCCCTCCTTGGGTCACTGTAGGGAAAGTGCTCCCTAAACCCAAAAGCCCTGGAGACACATGGCTCTTTCTTATTCTTATCACCACCATCTCAGACACAGAAATGAATCCACATTTTACAGCAAAGAAGGAATGGGTTTGGAAATCCCCTACGATCCAGTAACCAGGAAGCTCAGACAGATGTTTTACAGTTCTACAAAAGGAAAAAAAGAAAAGGTGATCCCTTCCCTCCCAAGAACATGATACTCATCAATGTGTCAGCCTCTTACATGCCATAACTTGGGAAAATGTCACTGAATCAAACTCCCCAAGAACCCAGAGAGACATTCCAGAGGCCAGACCTCACTCTCTGCCTTTGGGAGCAGAAAACAGACCCACAAAGCTAACCAATGCTGAGATGGAGCTTCCAGATGCAAGGCTGGGGCCCCTAGCAAGCAAACACACATAGAGGCTGGGCTCCGGGGACAGAGCTATGCCCAGAGGAACCATCATTCTGTGGGACTTGGGGAGGGTCTTTTCTGGTGGGGAGACCACTGAACTGACTTCAAAGAATACACCCTTCCTTGAATTCCAGTTCCACTTCTATGAAATCCCAAGTCATCAAATATCTATTGAGCCCTCCTGAGTGCAGAAAGGGTGCTGCGCAGAAGCTTCACTCCAGCCCTGGAATTTATGTATTGGAAGTACCCTCTGCCCTGTAGGATCTCTCTCCTCTAAGAGCCTGTCGTGGGGGAAATTTAACTATTTAGTAATGAAGCCATTTCTCTTGCTCTCTTCTCTTTTCTATTTACTTGCACTTCACTTTTCAGAATCTGGAGAGAGTTAATATTCTGTAAATTCCAAAGCATGAGAGTTGTACTTTTTCAATTCTTAACATCTTTTCTCAGGGCAACTAGGTAGGGCAATGGATAGAGCCGGGCCTAGAGTCAGGAAGACTTGCCTTCAAATCAAGCCTCAGGCGCATCCTAGTTGTAGGACCCTGGGCAAGTCACTTATCCCTGTTTGCCTCAGTTTCCTCATCTGTAAAAAGAACTGAAGAAGGAAATGGCAGACTGTTCCAGTGTCTTTGTCCAGAAAACTCTGAATGGGGTTACAAAGAGTCAGACATGGCTAAAATGACTGAATAACAACAAACGAACTGTTTTTACAATGGTAATATACAATTCTAAACATTAATTGTTGACATTCTAAATTGGTCACATTTAAGGCTACTATAGGGAAACTTTGATCAAATTAAAGGCATGATGCCATAAATATCTATAAATGGGGAGATGGGGAAGATCCCCTCCCCTGTCCTTTCCTTCTTACTTGGCCACAGTTAAAACACAGATTTTTTTTTTCAAGAAGTTTTCTCTTTACTCTTGGCCTTCAGGAGAAAAAAAAAACAACTCCAGTTTAACCTTAAACATGGATATCTCCAAATACTCCATTCTAGACACACAGAGACAAAAACATGGAACTCCTAAGAAAACATTCTCCTATTTCCCAATTCCCCAAGGTAAGCTGGGACTTCTCCTTAAAAATGTGCAAGGCTTTGAATAAGGTTTGCCACCTCCCAGGGGTAGAGCTAGGTCTCTCCGTGGGGTAAGCTGCACTCCTAATCACTATCACCTCATGAGGAAGGCATTGTCCGAGTCATTAGCATAACAGAGACAGAGTCAGTCTAGGTAGGAGAATGTATCCCAGCCAACACATACTGAAGGAGCTCTTCCACTGGAAGCAAGGAGACTCAGCTCAAGCAAGAGAGGGTATCCTGAATCTCACCCACAAGGAGGTTCCCTGAAGTCTCTAGTGAGGCAGACTGGGAGATAAGAACATAACTGAGGTTCTGGCTTCTTTACACGTCAGCTTCTTCCTAAAATCTTTCTCTCCCTTCAGGGACCTGAAAAGAGTCTGGAATTGTATATCTTTTCTCTCAAAGACAGAAGACCATGGTTTGTCTTCTCCCAAGCTCTCACGGGCTCTGCCTCTCACTCAGACATGGAGCATTGAGTAATTAAGCTCTACCAATGAAGAAATTTATACAAATGGCCTTTGTCCCCTGAGACAGCTGGGTGGTCCAGTGGATAGAGCACCCCAGGACTTAGGAAGATTCATCTTTCTGAGTTCAAATATGGCCTCAAGCTCTTACTAGCTATGTGACCCTGGGCAAGTCACATCACCCTGTTTGCCTCAGTTTCCTCATCTGTAAAAATGAGCTGGAGAAGGATATGGCAAACCACTCCAGTATCTCTGCTAAGAAAACCCCAAATGGGGTCACAGACTGTTGGACGTGACCAAACCACGACAAAATTGCCCCTGGAATTCACCCACTGGAAGTACTTCCCTGCCTCTCTCTCTGATTGGACGGCTCCTCCAAATCTGCCCACCCACCCCCACCTCCAAGCATCTCTATAACATAGAAGCCAGTTGCTGATATGTGAGTTTCCTACACCGATAGGAAAGCACAGGATATGACTTCTCATTTAAACCAAATCCTTCCTTAATTAGGCCTCCCGTTTTCATATCCTTTTAAGGGTTAAAAAGCAGGCTCTTCTTCCTAACAAGCCCTTTTCTCAAGAGAGAACAAAAACTCACAGAGCTTCAGTGACTTCTCCAAGGTTACACAATTAATTTGTGTTTGAGCTGGAATTTGAACCCAGGGGTCCTGACTTTTACCTGTACCATCAGTGGCCCTCAATTTAACTCTTCTTCTCACCATCAGCTTATCCCCATTGCAAACCATCCTGAACCCACCCAACATCATTTTCATCAGGGCCAAGAGCCTATGAACATCGCATCCTCCTCCCCACCACTGCTGCACTCGGTTTAGAATAAAATCCAAACTCCTCAGGCTGTTTAAAATCAGGACTAAACACCAGCCCCCCACCACCTGCCCAAACTCTCCTGTTTCTTTTCATGAAAGACAACATGGGGCAAGCGACAGAGTGCAGGATTGAGGGCCAGGAAGACTTGTCTGTGTTGGGTTCACACTCGAAGTAGACACTTGCTGTGTGATCTTGGACAAATCACTTCGCCTTTCTTTGCCTCAGTTTCCTCATCTGTAAAATAAGGCTAATAATAGCAACTACCACCCAGGGTTATTGTAAAAGTAAAATGAGATGATACTTGTTAGGAGCTTTGCAAACCTTAAAGCACTGTTTAAATTCTGGTGGTTGGGGCAGCTAGGTGGTGCAGTGGATGGAGCACCAGCCCTGGATTCAGGAGGACCTGAGTTCAAATCTGGCCTCAGACACATAACACTTACTAGCTGTGTGACCCTGGGCAAGTCACTTAATAACCCCGTTGCCTAGTCAAAAATAAATAAATTCTAGTGGTTATCTTTATTTTTTTAATTACTATTTCCTGAGAACATGTCCAAATTATACAAAATGTGTTGAAGAACATAATGGAATAGATAGCCACATTTTACAACCCTCTGATCATTAACATGAAGCAAAGTACAAAACTGAAGGCTGTGGCCTCCATTGTCATGGAGATCCACAACTCAGCGTCCAAGTCAGAGACTGATCACCTGATTTCCCAGGTGTACCTCATAGTCCATGGCACTGTGCTGGTTGTGGCACACTAGAACCATTTCTGAACCTCTTAAATGAGATCTAGAAACACCCAAAAGTGTGTCCAAGCCATCCAACCAGAAAAAATGGAAACCTGGTGCATATGGGGTGTTGAGGGAGGACTAGCACCTCGGGGGTGAGGGCTGCTCTCCTCCTCTGGGGTCTGCCTGATTCACCCAACACTCACCCGTGGCTCCAAGAAGCTGGAGCTTGTGCAGTGGCCACACCCCAGTAAACTGTTTTGGCAAACAGGTTAACTCAGGGTGAGGGTAATCAAGGGGTCTCAAAGCCATCAGTGAGTGAGGGGAAAGTCTACTTCAAGCATGTGAAGACGTCTCCCATGCAGAATGGGAGGATGAGGAAAACAATTTGTCCCAACGGCCACGCACGTGACTGAAGCAGGCCAGTGGAGTGCTTAAGAGCCTGGTCAGACATCAAAGACTCCAAGGTCATCCACTGGATCCCAGGCCATCACCAATTGTCCTGACTTTTGTCTTGCCAGTAGACTTCGATGGCTCAGGAAGACAGTGAAGCTGACAACTTGGTGCAGCTCTGCCTCACTTAAATCTAATTCACACAGAAGTCAAGATATCACCCCATGAGGTCCTTTATCCTCTTCTAAAATGAAGGACAAACAACAACCACCTTGGTAGATTACATGAGAATGACTATCACGGAGCAAGATTATTTGGCTAGACTACAGAGGGTCATGACAGAAAACATCCCAGAAAGGATCCAGTGATGTAGCCCATGGCCGCACATGCCCATCATCTCTGCAATAAGGCAGGACCAGTGAGGAAATCTCTGTGGGCAGCTTTGGGGGAAAGACCAGTGAATTCAGGAAGAACAGAAGTGATTTCCCTGGAGCAGACCTGGGACAGGCTGTGCTGAAGCCAGCTTCATTAGGATCCGTCCAATTCTGATTAAATAGACCAAGGCTACAAATCAGACTGGACTTCTTGTTTTGTGATTGTCTGGACTTAAGAAAGGGAAGATAATGTAATAACACAGATTAAACTCGAAATTCTTTCTGAGCAGAGCTTTGAAAGTAGTTTGTTAACCATTTTCCAGATTTTTACCCCTGACTATTGTCCACCTGAAGAGAAAATGTAAATGGAGTGTAGAACTTCCCCACCCTTCCAGGTCCCCAGGCTCACAGCCTCAGGGTCATTCTGGATGCCTCAGTATCTCTCACCACCCCCCATACCTAACCAGCCATCAAGTCCTACCATTTCCACATTCACAGCATCTCTAGGATTCTCTCCCCCACCCCTGTAACCCTGCCCCCACCCTGGTAAGGCCCTCATCACCCCACACCTGGACCACGGCAGTAGCTGCTGGGGCTCTGCCTACCTCAGTCTCTCCCCTCCAGTCTATCCTCTATCCAGCCACCAAAGAGATTTTCCTGAAGCTCAGGCCTGACAGTGTCACACCACCTTCCCCTCTCAATAAACTCCAATGGCTCCCTATTAATTTCATGATCAAATATAAAATTGTGCTTATTGCTTAAAGTCCTGGCCCCTTCCTGCCTAGCCAGTCTGCTCATCCTTGACTCGGCTATTCTGACCTATTTGCTGCTCCCGGTGGTACAAGACACTCATCTCTCCACTCCATGACTTTGCACTGGCTGTCCCCCCCAACCTGGAATGCAATCCTACCCCACCTTCACTTCATGGCTTCCCTGGCACCCTCCTCAAACAAATCTCACCTTTTACTGGAAGCCAATCCTGCCCCCACCCCCCTACGGCTCCCTCTGATATTACTGTTCACTTCCACTGTATCTGTCTCTTATGGACATGGTCCGTGCTGGCTCCCCCTCTCCCCCTTGGAATAAGCACTCTTTGAAAACAGGGATTCCGTATTTATGTTTTACTTGGTACTTAGAATGAAGTCGGTACATAGTAAACACTTGCTACCTCACTTCCTGACTAGTGATAATGGACTTCAATTAGCCAGACATCTGCTGGAGCTTTCTCTGTCTGTCATCTGTCTGTCTCTCTGTCTGTCTGCCTGTCTCTTCTCTCTCTTTTCTCTTCCTATCTCAGTGTCTCTGTCTGTCTGTCTGTCTGTCTGTTTCTCTGTCTCTGTGTGTCTGTCTCTCTGTTTCTCTCTTCTCTCTCCTTTCTCTTCCTATCTCAGTGTCTCTGTCTGTATGTCTGTCTGTCTGTTTCTCTGTCTCTGTGTCTGTCTGTCTCTCTGTTTCTCTCTTCTCTCTCCTTTCTCTTCCTATCTCAGTGTCTCTGTCCGCCTGTCTGTCTGTCTGTCTGTTTCTCTGTCTCTGTGTCTGTCTCTCTCTCCCAAAGATTTGAATCATCAATAATCAGCAATTTCTTGTTTTGTCTGAATCATAATTTCATTCCTCAAAACATGGAGGCACCAGTGAGGAGAATTCTGCTCTGTATCTGGGTCACACTGACAGGGAGGAATGTTTCTGGGGTTGAAATGATGAGAGCCTCAGGTGCGAGTGGCCCCTCAGAGCTTCTGATAAAGAAGGTGTGGAAAGGCTGGTCTAATCTGACATGGACCCTGGATGGGGAGGAGTCCATGGACTAAAGTTGGATGGGGCAGGTCAGCCCCGAGGGGTAGAACACTTTCAGAAAGGGAATTTTGAAGACACAGAGGTCAAAGATCCTGATTAGGGGGAAATCTATCCCTAAACTCCCAGCTCTAAGACATGGGGTGGCAACACAGTGTGGACAAATTCGAATGTGATTTAGAATCTTAAGATCTCAGTTTGAGTTCCAGGCCTCACACCTCCCGGCTGTGTGAATATTGGGAAGTCGCTTCATCTATATGGGCCTCAGTTTCCACATCTCTTAGAGATGATTAATAATTGATGAACAGCCTCCATTGAGACACAAAGCTTTCAGGCATTGCAGCAACAGAAATGATTGTTATCATCTGGCCACTTTTGCCCACTCATTTGGGTCAAGACCGTTTCTGCGGCTGGAGCAGCAGCTGCTTCCTTTACTCAGATACCAGACTTTCATTTGGGATGAGAACGCCCAGTACCCTTCTCTTCCATGCCCCCCAGACAGCTCCAGACAGAGCCCATCAGGAAGGAAGCTATCACAGTTGGGTCTGGGAAGCCATTTCTCCTAAATGAGCACTTCAGGGCTCGCCCACCATCTGCAACTGCCTCTGTCAGCATCCCACATTGATGAGCTTGGAGTGAGAAGGTCTGAGTCCAAATGGACTTCCCAGATGGAGGAGGGGAAGGAGAGGGCAACCAGTGAGCATCTCTAAAGCAGGGAAGTCGTGGCCCCCCATGGCTAATGGTTTGCTCTGTCTGAAAGTTCAGAAGGAGTGAGCAATATTTCAGAGAAAAGGGGCAGGGTAGAAAGAGACCGGAAGGATGGTTGACTCCAAGCCCTCATTTTGAAGAGGACATAGAGAAAGAGAGTGACAGCTCCGAGGTCCATGAGTCCTCAGCTCTGTTCAGAAACTAATTGGCAGTATGACCTAGGTCAAGCATGCTTTTCTCCATGTAGCTTGTTTTCTCATTTAGAAAATGGTCGTGTTAATATTTTAGCAGCTCAGTGTTTTCAGGGAAAAAAAAATAATAAAGCTGATTGTAAGGGATTTGGCAAGCACGAGAGCTTGGCAATGGGATGACGTCCTCTAGTCCAGCCTGTAGTATGAGGCAGACCAGAAGCCACTGTGCTCTCTTCCAAGCCCTGAGATGCCAGGATTCATTGGGTGATTCTGTAAGTCTGCAATGAAAACTTAGAATTTTGGAGGAAAACTCTGGACACCAGGATTCTCAGGTCAGCTCTGGCCCACTCAAAAAGGCTGGATGACCTTAGGTAAATTACTTTATTCTGCTCATTTTCTGGATATTGAGATGGCGAAGTTGATAGAGTACAGAGGTTAAGGTCAGGAAGACCTGAGTTTAAATATGGCCTCAGGCACTTATTAGCTGTGTGACTCTGGATAAGTCCCTGTTTGCCTCAGTTTCCTCATCTGTAAAATGAGCTGAGAAGGAAATGGCAAACCACTCCAGTATCTTTGCCAAGAAAACCCTAAATGGGGTCACAAAGAGTCAGATACAACTGAAAACAACTGAACAGCAACAAAGCTAGGGATTCTCTGAGGCAGAGGTGAGAAAGGAATAAACACATTGTAGACCCAGGGAATCCCTCAAAGAAAGGCAGAGAAGGTAAGAGATGAGACGTCAGGCACAGGAAATAGCTAGCAAGCCAGTTTGAATGAAATAGTACGGACACGTGAGTGACTGTGGACATCAGTGTGTGCCATAGCTCAGATGTATGTTTCCATTTTGATCATTTTTCAGCTTTCAAAAGGTTTGAAGTGGGGACCTTGGTCCTCCCCAATCTAAAAGCTGTTATTAGACCGTTCTTTATATCAGTCTCCAGACACGCCATCATCATGAGTCAGGGCCTTCAGTGAATTACATTAGGCCATCCTGGGGCTGGCATTTCTGCTGATGAGGGACTGACACATTTATAATTCTCCCTGGGCAATGCATGAAAATGTCCCTCTGGATCATAGGGCCCACATCAATCAGGCTGAATGGCTGTAACCACCACAGACAAATTACATTTTCATTCTTTACTTACCAGGAAACAGTCCTCTCTCCTCTCAGCCAAACAAGAAAGCAGCAGCACTGGAGGTCCCAAGCCATCCCTTAGCCAGCCCTGGCGTCTCCAAAGTAATGGGGCCTGAACACATCAGCACTTGAAGGCTGCATGAACAGGTCGAGAGAACACTGGCTCTGAAGTCCAATTCTGCCTCAGAGATTTCCCAGTCCTGTGACCTTGGACAGGTCCCTTACCTCCATGGTCCCCAGTTTGCTTCCCCATAAAATGAGCCAGCCGGCCCCGCAGGCCTCTGGGGGCCCTTCCACGTCTAGGGTTAATAAGCCATATTGGCAGCCTATGCCTTAGAGCAGGGGGGAACCTGGGGCCTTGAGGCCACTTGTGGCTTTCTAGGTTCTTGGGTGTGGCCCTTTGACTGAGTCCAGGTTTTACAGAAGAAAGTTTGTTTGTTTGTTTGGGAGGCAATGAGGTGAAGTGACTTGGCCAGAGTCACACAGCTAGTAAGTGTCAAGAGTCTGAGGCCAGATTTGAGCTCAGGTCCTCCTCTACCCACAACAAATCTTTTTATTAAGGGATTTGTTCTGCAAAGTTTGGATTCAGTCAGAGGGCCACCCTTGAGGACCTAGAGGGCCATGTGTGGCCTCAAGGCTGAGAGTTCCCCACCCCTGACCCAGAGCCATAAGCTCCCAGAATGTCAGAGCTGGAAGTGACCTTGGAGAGCCTCCCAGATCCTCCAGGAAAGACCCTGGGTTTTATAACACTCACAGAGGGGAGATCTGACCAAAGTCACCTAGCTAGCAAACGTTGAGTTTACTGTGAAGTCCAATAGAGTTAGTGCCAGGCATGATGATAGCATGTGAATGGACTGCTTTCTGAATCACAGCAAAAGATCATGAACTTGGTCCTCTATCCAGTGACATCCTCAAACCTCAGACTTCCATCACAGGACAAAGCCCATCCCTCCCTAAGAGAGTGGCTTTTACATGTGAATTCCCTCAGCCCAAGCCCTCCTGGCCACACACGCACTTGGCATCATCACTTTCTGTCTACTTCTTTCCACTTGTTAGTCAGTCAGTGAACAAGCATTTATTATGCACCTGCTGTATTCCAGGCACTGTGCTATGTGCTGAGAACGCAAAGAAAGGAGAAAACAGTCCCTGCTCTCAAGTAGCTGACAATCTACTAAGGCCAGAGCATACAAACAGCTGTGTACAAATAGATCTGATCTCAATATCCTTATCATGGGGGTGGGGAAGAGGGATAAATACTTATTGTGTAAGGGGGACTTTAGCTGTGATTTGAAGGAAGCTAGGAAAGCCAGAGGCAGAGATGAGGAGGAAAAGAATTCCAGTCATAGGGACAGTCAATGACAAACGTCCTGGTTGGGAAGAGGGAATATTTTGTGCAAGGAGGCCGGTGTCACTGGCTCACAGAGGACATGGGGAACATTAACGCTACTCCTTACTGAGACTGATTGTGTTGTGGACCTGGAGTCAGAGAATGTGGGCTGGAAGCCCAGACTGGCTCAGCTTTAAATTCTAGGCCATTTCCCCTAACCCATAACAATCTTCCCCAGCTAGTAGCAAGGCATTCCCCTTCTCTCTGATATTTAGAGCACTCAGAAGCTTTGTTAATATCTCCATGTATCTCTGTAAATGTATCTAGGTAATAAGACTGGTTATTGTGGTTCTCAATGTAAGCACCTTATCTAATGCTTCCCCATCTCCCTGAGGGATTGTATTGTTAAGAGCCTGGGATGCACAGACTTTCAAGGAGATGCTGATCCCATTTGTCCACCAGAGACATTATGTGTACTGAGAAAGGAGGAGGTACTTAAGACACTCTGCATCAATTTACAAAAATAGCCTAGAATAGTGAGTACAGATGAGGAAGACCTAGGGAGAGCAGAAGACCTGGATGGGAGTCCCACTTTGGACAGAACTTCACAGTGTGAACATGGATGTGTCATTGACCTCTCACTTTTTCTAATTTACAGATGAGTCACCAAACTGCATCTGTGAAAGGGATTTGTAGACTGGGAGTACTAATATACTGATGAAATGTACTGATGAAATTGAAACACCCACAAAGTCGACATTCGCTGATAGAATTGTTAAAGACATTTCCCACTTTTATCTGAAGTGTGGGAGTACTGTGTGCGTAGGAGTGGGAATAGGACCAAAGAGAGCCTTCACTTTGATCTAGCTAGGAAGGTAGCTCCTGTTCCAATGGTGAGCTAGCTCATACAGATGGAGAAATTGCTCCATCGGGGCTTCTGTTTTCATTACATCCAGCTGCCATGAACCTGCACAGTCCATCAAAGACGTTACACCAACCTTGCCTCCTCCTACACACACACACACACACACACACACACACACACACACACACACACACACACACACACACACACACACACACACACCTGCAGCCAGAAACTTTCATCCCCTTGTTGTCAGGATATCAGCATCCTCCCAAACTGGAGTGCCTGGAACTGAGCCCCACTCCAGACCAGGGCTAGTAATCATAACACAGGGGATGGTCACCTGGGTCTGGACATCAGGCCTCTCCTATGCAGCTCCAAATAGACTAGCAGGTGTCCAACTCAATTCAATCCAACAAGATTTCTTAAGTAAGTATCTGCCAAGCTACCCCGGGGGATTGTGCTGGGCACCACCAAGGACCAGCGATTTCAACTCTGCAGCATCTCCCCAACACCCCATTCTCTCCTCTGACATGTGACCCATCCAGCGCAGGCCCTCATCACCTCACACCTGCTGGGGGCAGGGCTGGGCCTGCCTGCCTCAGCTCCCTCCCCTCCAGTCCCTCTTCCATTCCACTGCTAAAGTGATTTTCCTGAAGCCCAACTCTGACCATGTCACCTTCTGCTCAGTAAACTCCGTTTGCCCCCCATAACCTCTAGGATCAGATATAAAATCCTCTGTTTGACATTTGAAGCCCTCATAACCGGCCTCCCTCCTACACCTTACACCTCCTCCCCAGTGTACTCTCCAATCCAATGACCTAGGCCTCCTGGCTGTCCCTCCAACAAGACCCTCCCTTCTCTGATTGTCCAGCATGGGCCTGGAAAGGTCTCCTACCTGCGCTCTAACCACTGTCCTTGCTGGCTTCCCTCAGGCCCCAGCCAAAGCCCCCCTTCTCCAGGAAGCCTTCCCTGTTTGTCCTATAGGTGACTTGTTTGTCCACACATGTGGCTTGTTGGATTGCCCATTAGACTGGAAGCTTCTGAGGGCAGGCCCTGTTTCTTTGTGCCCTCAGCACTTATCACGGTGCCCAGCACGTATAATTAATATTCATTCATCGATTGACTGTCAGATAGATAAAGGGATAGGATTGAGCAGGGTATTTCATGTGCAGCTCCTCTGGAAACCAAAGGGAGGAAAGCTCCTCCATCCCTGCCCCTTAAGTTTGAAGCGTGCCGTGCAGCCCTGAGTTGTGATTGGTCAAAGTCCCATATCCAGCAGGTGTCAAGAGGCAGGATTTGAACCCAAGGCAATCACCAATAAACATTTATTAAGCACCTTCTCTATGCCAGATGGGGCAGCTAGGTGGTGCCACAGTGCACAGAGCGCTAGGCCTGAAGTCAGGAAGACTCATCTTCCTGAGTTCAAACATGGACTCAGGCACTGACTAGCTGGGCAAGTCACTTCACCTTGTTTTGCCTCAGTTTCCTCATCTGTGAAATGAGCCAGAGAAAGACATGGCAAACCACTCCAGTATATTTGCCAAGAAAACTCCAAATGGGGTCATGGAGAGTCAGACATTATTGAAATGACTGAACAATGACAATAACTCAGGTACTGTGCTAAGGCCTAGAGATTAAAAAAAATGCAAAGACAGTATTTTCCCTCAAGTAGCTTATAATCTAGTGGAGGAGAAAACATGCAAACAAGTGTATACAAAGCAAGCTCCATAGAGGATACATGGGAAATGACAACAGAGGGAAGGCACCAGAATGAAGAGGGGTGGGAAGGGCTCCCTGTAGAAGGGGGGATTGGGGCTGGCACCCAGGATTGGAGGGCATGACCTGGAAGAGCATCCAGCTAAGGAGGCAGAGGAGGAGCGTTCAGAGAGGGAGGAGGAGAGCCAGGTGTCCTGAACACCTAGAAAGAAGAGAGGATCTGGGAGAGAGTGACCAGCGGTGTGAGAGGCTGCAGGGAGGAGGTCAGAGAGCATGAGGACTGAGGAAAGGCCACTGGATCTTCAAGGCTGGCCTTATGCCCTAAGCCATGTTGCCTCTAAAATAGAGATGGTAGTAATAATAATAGGTGCCTTCTACCCCCGCAACGCTGCTGTGTGGCTCAAGTAAGGTCACTTACATACAGCATTCCTCATCTGTACAAATGAGTTGGAGAAGAAAATGGCAAACCACTTCCATATCTCTGCCAAGAAAACCCCACACTTCCAGGTTTTCAGTCATGCCTCATTCTTCTTAAGCTCATTTGTGATTTTCTTGGCAAAGACACTGGAAGGGTTTGCCATTTCCTTCTCCAGCTCATTTTTAAAATGAGGAATTGAGGCAAACAGGGTGAAGTGACTTGCCCAGGGTCACACAGTCAGTAAGTGTCTGAGGCCAGATTTGAACTCAGGTCTTCTGGACTCCAGGCCCAGCATTCTATGTACTGCACACCTCACTATCGCTCCTAGACGTCCTTACCAACCACCAAACCACCTGGTATGAACCCTCCATGCTGCCATCGCACTCCAGTTCGGGAACATGATCAAATCCATAGTCTCATGCATGGAAAGCTGTTGCAGTGACTTCCATACAATGGGCCTTTCCGCATCCAAACCAGTCTCCCTGGCTGCCACACCCTTCATGTGTGGCCTGCCTTTTCCAGGGTTGGCTCTCTGAGGCCAGGGAGGGTCTTCACTACTTTCTTGTATCCCAGGGTTCAGCACAGGGCTTGGCATATAGGAAACGCTAACTCCATGCTTTATTATCATTCTTTAGACCTAGACCATAATCTTGCTATGTGCCTTTCCCCTCTGTTAGCAGTGAGCTCCATCAGCAAAGGTGCTCCTTCCAGAGCAGCTTGCCCACATTGGTGCCACCTCTTCCAGGAAGTCACCCTCATTTCCATGTCATTTCCTCTAGGAGAATGTAAGCTTCTTGAGGGCAGGGACCATTTTTGTAGCCTGCAGACTTTTCACGATGCTAAGCCTGAAGTCCCCACATAACAAATGTGTGCTGGAGTCCTTTGGACTGACGTTCTTTTCTGCTCCTCATTTTCCTCAAGCATCTTTCCTGGCTTCCTCTTCTCAGCCATCTCCCTGCTGGCTATCACAGTTATCTGGGTGGAGGTCACAGCCTCAGCTAAGGCTGTGCGCTCCCTGAGGGGAGGGATAGTATTGAGGTTCGCCTTTGTACTCTCACTGCCTACCCAGCACCTTGCTCACCGCAAGTGCTTAATAACCACCTGTTGGATTGAATTTGCCCGTAACCAGAACTTAGCACACACTTGTTGGTTAATTGGCAATCCCAAGAAGAGAACAAGAGATGAAAACTGAATTGGGGCCTTTGTCAATAGGTCAGCGCAAGCATTTATTAGGGCTTGCTGTGTGCCTGCCAAGAGACTAATACCAATCTGAGCCCTATAAATATTGACAGGTGGATTAATATTCTTTTTTTAAATTTTTTTAACATTTTTATTTAAAGTTTCAAGTTCCAATTCTTTCCCTCCCTCCTCTCCTCCCTCCCTGAGATGGTGAGCAATCAGATATAGATTATACATGTTCAATTATGTTAAACATTTCCATATTAGTCATTTTGTACAAGAAGATGCAAATAAAAGAAAAAATTTAAAGAAAGAAAGTGAAAAACAGCCTGTTTCAGTCTGTATTCAAAGGATATCAGTTCTTTCTCTGGAGGTGGATGGGATGTTTCATCATCAGTCCTTTGGGATTGTCTTGGATCTTTGTATTGCTGAGAAGAGCTAAGTCATTCACAATTGATCATCAGATAATATTGCTGTTACTGTGTACAACGTTCTCCTGGTTCTGCTCACTTCACTGTGCATCAATTCAAGTCTTTCCAGGTTTTTCTGAGTGTGTCTGCTCATCATTTCTTGCAGCACAATGCCATTCCACCACAATCATAGACCACAACTTGGTCAGCCATTCCCCAGTGGATGGGTGTCCCCTCAATTTCCAATTCTTGGCCACCTCAAAGAGCTGCTATGAATATTTTTTTGTACAAAGAGGTCCTTTCCCCCCCTTTTCTATCTCTTTGGGATACAGACCTCGTGGTGGGATTGCTGGATCAAAGGCAATGCACAGTTTGGTTGCCCTTTAGGTAGAGTTCCTAATGGCTCTGGGCCAGAATGGCTGGATCAGTTCACAACTGGGTGGATTAATATTTTCCCAAGATTCCAGTTCTGCAGCTCTCTAGCTCCCCACCAGCCCTTGGAAGGCCACATAGTTCATTAACATGGAAAGTTCGTCCTCTTTGTTAATTGAGACTTTCTTTTGATTCCTTCTCTAGGGACTTTGAGTATAGAAAAGGGGGGGAAGAGGCTGTTCTTTTAGGGGTTTGCCATACCCAAAGGGTGAGCAGCAGCAGCAGAGCTGGCCTCTGGGGAGGACACCAAGTCTACTGATGCTGCTCCTTAATGATAGACAGACAGACAGACAGACACCAGGGGGCCCAGCCCAGGGGCCACCTCCTCCATGAGTCCTTTCCCTCCCTCTTGAAGTGACTTTGTAGGTAATGTGTATATGATTTGGTTTTACACATCCACATACGTGTTCTGTCTCCCCATAGAACGTCAGTCCTTTGAGGTCAGGGATGGCTCATTTTCTGCCTTGTATACTCAGTGTCCAGCCCAGAGCCTGGTAAGTAGTGGGCATTTGTAATGTGTCCAGCCCACAGTGGAAGGGAAGTGTTTCTGACCATGAAGCTGCCTCATCTGTCAGCATCAGGAGGGCATCTTCTGCAGGCTGTGCAGGGGCAGACCAAAGGAGAGGCCCTGAGAGGTTCCTGACCCCTGCAGCCATCTGACCTCTCTTGCCCAGACCTTCCCCCCTACACATCATCTTTCAATCTTGGGCAATCATTCACATGTCTGCCAAATCATAGGGCCAATCTGAGAAATGCCAAAGGGAGCCATTGGCCCTCTCCCTAGAGCAAGGTCATTCCTTACACACCCAGCTTGAATGCCCCTGAAGCATATCTTTATTAGTAGAGACTCATTAAACATTTCAGGAAGCTCTTTGTACACCTCTGGGTCACTGGGAGTCAATTAATTAATTACTCCCAAGGATCAGCCAACAAACTAGACGCCTGTGTTTGCCTTCCATGAGACCTGCATACCAAGGCTTCATCATTTGTCCTTTGTTCTCAAAGAGAGCCATAACATCAGAAAGGGGATGCCATGAAATGCAAGTGAATTGGCCAAAAAGGCCAACATCCCCCACTGCACCCTGGGCCATCTCCAGTCATCCTGATCTATATCTGGCCACTGGACTCAGATGGCTCCGGAGGAGAAAGTGAAGCTGTTGACTTAGCACAGCCTTTCCTCGCTTAAATCCAATTTGCCGAGTCCTTCATTAAAAACTATTGCAGAGCAACTTGAGTCCTTCATACATGCAGAAAAAAAGACTGAGTCTGTGCGTGGTTCAGTTGTATGCCTACTTCATGGGACTGTGAAGCTGTGGACACCTCAAGAGTCCACCCCAGACATCAGCAGCCCCCTCTGCTGCCAAAAGGGAAAAGACATCGCTGGAAAATGCTGATTCACTCACAGGATTGTAAGGGTCCCCAACCACTGACTGCCAGGGCATGCCCGAGGGCTCTACGGACATGGCTATCATGCTTGTAACACAGAATCATTGACCAAACCTTTGAGTATGTGCAGGGCACAAGACTTGCCGGAATAAGTGGCAGAGTCTAACACATGAGACTTTCACAAGGGATACCCACATCATAAGACAAACAGACAGGGACCATCCTCCCTTCAGGAATGAGCCTCCCCAGAGCCAAACTGCTCTGCCACAAGGGAATCTCCCACTGCCTTCTGGCCCTCCTCTGTGGAAACCATCTGAATTTCAGCTATCCTATAGGGAATAAGAGGGCGTTTGGGACACACCAGCCCAGAGAACTGGGGTCTCCTTTCTTCTAGTTGCCATCCATGAATGTCACCTGTGTGAGACAAGTGTTTTCTTTAAAGCCAGTGTCTCTGGTTCTCTGAAAATTATGATCAGCGGCAGCCTCCCGGCTCCCTCAGCTCAGCTGCCCTGCCTTGCTGACCATTCACACCTTCCCAGCTCCCTTTCAAACACAGGCACAGAGAAAAGTCATTGACCCCCTAAAAAAATGAGTGACCCTTCCTCTAACATCTGAAAGAGTATTCACATCGTGTTCAGACTGTTTTCGTGAGGCAGTCAATGATCCTCATTTCTCATTAATCACACATGTTTCCTCTCAATTATCTCCATCTGTCATCTATCACTGAGGGAAACCAAGTGAAATTTCTTTTTTTTTTAATTTTGTTTTTATTTTTTTATTTTTTTAATATAAACTTATTTATTTTTAGCTTTCAACATTCACTCCCACAAGGTTTTGAATTCCAAATTTATACCCCATCTCCCCCCTCCTCCCACCCCAAGATGGCATGCATTCTGAATATCCCTTCCCCTAGTCTGTCCTCTCTTCTGTCTTTCCCCCTTTCTCTTATCCCCTTCCCCTTCTATTTTCCTGTAGGGCAGGATAGACTTCTGTACCCCATTTCATGTATTTCTTATTTCCCAGTAGTATGTGAAAACACTTTTTTAAACATATGTTTTTAAAACTTTAGGTTTCAAATTTTCTCTCTTCTCCGTCCCCACCCACCCTCATTGAAAAGGCAAGCACCTCAATATAGGTTGTACATGTGCAGTTGTGCAAAACACTTCCATAGTAGACATGTTGTGAAAAACTAACTCTATTTCCCTTAATCCTATCCTGCCCTCCCATTCATTTTATTCTTTCTTTTGATCCTGTCCATCCTCAGAAGTATTTACTTCTGATTACCCTTTCCCAATCTGCCCTCCTCTCTATCATCCCCCTGCTCTCTTGTCCCCTTCTCCCCCTATTTTCCTGTAGGGTAAGACAGATTTCCATACCCAATTGAATGTGTTGTTATTCCCTCCTTAAGCCAAATCCTATGAGAATAAGATTCACTCATTCCCTCTCACCTTCCCCATTTCCCCTCCACTGTAAGAGACTTTTCTTTTCTGTTTTTTTTGTGAGATAATTTACCCCATTCTACCTCTCCCTTTCTTCTTCTCTGAGTATAATCCTCTCTCATCCCTTAATTTTATTCTCCAGATATGACCCCTTAATCTTCAACTCACCCTGTGCCCTCTATCTATCTATCTACATATACATACATATAATTTTTTTCCTCCAACTACCCTAATACTGACAAAGGTCTCATGAGTTATAAATATCATCTTTCCATGCAGGAATGTAAACAGTTCAATCTTAATAAGTCTCTTATGATTTCTCTTTCCTGTTTACCTCTTCATGTTCCACTTGAGTCCTGTATTTGAAAGTCAAATTTTCTATTCAGCTCTGGTCTTTTCATCAAGAATGCTTGAAAGTCCTCTATTTCACTGAATGACCATTTTTTCCCCTGAAGGATTATACTCAGTTTTGCTGGGTAGGTGATTCTTGGTTGTAATCCTATCTCCTTTGCCCTCTGGAATATTATATTCCATGCCCTGTGGTCCTTTAATGTAGAAGCTGCTAAATCTTGTGTTATCCTGATTGTGTTTCCACAGTACTTGAACTGTTTCCTTCTGGCAGCTTGTAATATTTTCTCCTTGACCTGGGAACTCTGGAATTTGGCTACAATATTCCTAGGAGTTTTCCTTTGGGGATCTCTTTCAGGAGGAGATCTGTGGATTCTTTCAATTTCTATTTTGCCCTCTGGTTCTAATATATCAGGGCAGTTTTCCTTGATAATTTCTTGAAAGATGATGTCTAGGCTCTTTTTTTGATCATGGCTTTCAGATAGTCCAATAATTTTTAAATTCTCTCTCCTGGATCTATTTTCCAGGTCAGTTGTTTTTCCAATGAGATATTTCACATTGTTTTCTAATTTTTCATTCTTTTGGATTTGTTTACTGTGCTTGATTTCTCATAAAGTCACTAGCTTCCAATTGCTCTATTCTAATTTTTAAGGAAGTATTTTCTTCAGTAATCTTTTGGACTTCCTTTTCCATTTGGCCAATTTTTTTTTTAGGGCATTCTTCTCCTCATTGGCTTTTTGGACCTCTTTTGCCATTTGGGTTAGGCTATTTTTTAAGGTGTTATTTTCTTCAGTATTTTTTGGGTCTCCTTTAGCAAGCTGTTGACTTGTTTTTCATGATTTTCTTGCATCACTCTCAGTTTTTCCTCTACTTCCCTTACTTGCTTCTCAAAATCCCTTTTGAGCTCTTCCAAGGCCTGGGACTGATTCATATTTTTCTTGGAGGCTTTGGATGTAGGAGCTTTGACTTTGTTGTCTTCTGGTTGTATATTTTGATCTTCTTTTTCACCAAAGTAAGATTATAGTCTGACTCTTTTTGCTGCTTGCTCATGATCCAGCCAATTACTTGAGTTTTAAACTCTTTGTTAAGGTAAGAGTCTGCTTCCAATGTGGAGAATGTACTGTCCCAAGCTTCAGGGGTTTGTATAGCTGTTTTCAGAGATACTTGTAGGGACCTGTAAATTTTCAGTTCTTCCAAGGTGGTATGATAAGGGGCGAGGTGTTTACTCCTTTCCTGGCCTGTGACCACAAGTATTCCTTTCTGTCCTGTAACTGTGAGGAGGTGTTTCTCTCCACAGCCACTACAAGCTCCACCATGCCAGCGCTCCTCCTCACCCCAGCACTGCCGCCCAGAACTGTGACCCAGATCCAAACAGGGGCAAAGCAAGAGATTCCTGCCTCAGCACTGGCAAAGAGATCCCTGCAGTCCCTCTCTGATCAGCCACTGGATTCCCCTTCAGTCTGCAGGCCAAAGCTTGGGAAGCAGCTGCCCCCTCCCCTAGGGCCATGCTCTTGGGGAATGGAGCTGAAACCCTACCTACCTGTCTCAGCACTGACAGAAACAGACTTTTCCCACTGACCTTCTAAGTTGTCTTTGGCATTGGTGGATTGAGAAGTCTGGAAACCTCCACAGCTGCCTGAGATTCAGTCCTCTGAGGCCTGCTCCAGGTTTGCTGTGGCCTGCACGCCCACGCTGTGCTGCGCTCCCAGCCCGGCGCGATACACCTTTCTGATCAATCTTCCAGGTTGTCTTGGGCTGGAAATTTGTTTCACTCTGTCCTTTTGTGGGTTCTGCTGCTTCATAATTTGTTTAGAGCCATTTTTTTATGAGTATTTGGAGGGGTTTGGAGGAGAGCTCAAGCAGGTTACTGCTTTCACTCTGTCATCTTGGCTCCGCCTAAAATTTCTATCATGCCATAACACCAATCACCCTGCAATTACTCCTCCAACCCCCACTCAGATTGATAGAGTCAGAAGAGGGCAGCTGACTACTTCTTGTTCAAGTTCTAAGGGTAACTATAAGGAGTCCTTGAGATTTCTAGTACTTTTCCTTATGAGCCCCAACTGATGTACTCCCTATTAGTTATCAGCCAGACTTTAATTTTAGAAAGTGGATTTACTTTGCTGCTACTATGAGGACAACTGTTACAGAAACATGCCCTCAAATCAGATGTGCACTCTCCCTTTACATATACAAAGATTTGGGGGAAATGGATTTAAATGTAGGGATTAATTGTGACCAAAAGGGCGAATTCATAATCCTAGGTGTTTGTGATGCCCTCATAAAGTTCCCTCTTAGGTGGAAAATGCTCTGCTGGGCTCTGGTGGTCAGTCAGTGTCCTTGTAGAGTTCTCAAACTGCTTTTCCTTCATGTGTCTAGTTCATCCTTGAGGTATGTGAGTTCCTGATGTAGATGCTGTTACCAGCTGCTATGGTTCCAGGGATATTGCTACTAATGCCCATGATGACTCTGGATCGTCTGACCCTTCCAGGTTCACAAGGTTATCATTTAGTCAGGTGAGCAAGGAGAGGAGAGATGGAGGGAGGGAGGAAAAGAGGAAGAGAAGATAAAGAGGGGGAGGGAGGGAGAGGACAGGAAAGAAAGAGAAAGACAGATAAAGATGAGGAAAAGAAGGGGAGATAAAGAGGGGAAGGAGAGAGAGGAAAGGAAAGAGACAGAAAGGTAAAGATGGAGGGAGGAAGAAAGAGAAGGAGGAAGGGAAGGAGAAGAGAGAGAAACTTTCTGTCGCCGCCCCCAGGTTAGTGTCTTCTCAGGAATCCTTTGTTTCTGGATTTGACCATTGCTCAGCTGACCTGCTCTTTGAATGTCCAAACACTTGAGTAAGCTTACTGCTTTGTCCATAGTCACACAGGGTCTGATTGATTCTTTTAAACCAAACACAATTTCCTGTGTGATATCATCTGCTTTCATCCAATGACCCCAAACACTTAGGACCTTTTCAAATTGATGAGAAGGACTTATTTGTAGTTTATTTTTGATTGTCTTTCAGGATTAACCCAAGGTGGGGGCGGAACCCGGGTGTCTTTTGACTCCAGATCCAGGAATCTATGCTCTAAATGGTGCCATATTGGCAAGTACATGACTGGCACAGCTCTGTCTCCTCCCCAGAAATGGAGTATTTGGGGAGAGAGCAATGAGCCAGTTTGCAGGTCAGGGGTAATGTGAGTGAGGCTGGGTCCACTGGGGTGATAATGGTTGGAACAGAGAAGAGGGGATGGGTGAGAGAGGTGCCACAAGGTCAGGATACACAGAAACTGGATGTGAACTAAGGCTTATTCATGTATTTAATCCAATTAGTTACCAATTCAGACTCTTTGTGTATTGGGCTAATGACAGCCTGGAGGCAGCCCTAACATCAAGTGATAAGAAGCCTTCCCAATTGGGAACTTCCTTTTCAGCTTTGATCAGATCAGATTATTCTGCTGCAGCAGGGATCTTAGAGCCCATGAAGGTCAGCCCTGTCCCTTTACTGATGGTGGAAGGAGGCCAAAGGCACTTAAGTCAGATCACATGGATAATAAATATTAGAGCCAGGATCAGAATCTTTCCAAGGGTCTTTAATTCCTGCCTCTGACCAACCCCTGACCACAGGTGCTGTAAACCTATCAAGACCATAGAAATGCTTGGACGAGTTAAGAGTGACTCAGGTCAGAGCCCCAGCAAAATTGTCAGCCCCCCAGAGTGGAGGCCTACATTCCACCCCAGACCCAGAAGCCTTGATCCTCCCTTCCACATCCCCACAGCCCCAGGTCCTCTTTCTGCCTGGTGGTCCCACATACCAATTACAGAAGGCTGACCCCCTGATGGCAGGGGTTCTCAGAGACGTGGTGCCTTCCTCTTTCCTTCTGATGCCTGCACATCAGCCTTTCATCCCTATGACATCATGAGACTCCCTGAACACGGAGGAACTTCCCTCATTCCCCCTGCCTAGGAGTCCTCCACACTCCTTCCTGCCACATGTCTGGGCTGAGCTTGGTATCTGCCAGAACCCGCTGATCTCCATTTAGCCTTTGCCCTAGGAGGCCTGTCCTTCTTTATTCAATTTATTCTACTAGCTTCTTAATAAATAGCTAACTTACATAGCGCTTGAAGGTTTGCAAGGAGCAACCATCAAAACAACCCCATGAGGTGGGTTCTATTATTATCCCCATCTTACAGCTAAAGAAACTGAAATTGATTGAGGTTAAGTGATGTTTCCAGGGTCCCACAACTCTCAAGTCATGGAAGCAGACTTTGAATTCGGGTCTTCCTGACCCCGATTTAGTGCTCTGTCTGCTATACCACCCAGCTAGCTGTATGAGAATGTCAGAAGTTAGAAATAATCCCTGCTTCAGGGATGGCAGTTTGCTCTGCCTGGTTCTCTCTCTCTGGAGATTGACCCCATAACTCAGCAGAGAGCCTTTGAGCATTGCAGTGGACAAACATCTAATCCCCCTGAGATGACCGTGGCATGCTTGGATAAGCTGGTCCTCAGAGCCCAGGCTTAGGTCTGCACTGAAAGCAGCCCCAGGTTGATAGGGTCTCTCAGACTTTGTGCCCTACTGGAAGAGAATTAGAGAGCCTAGGCTCACGGGCCATCCAGAAATCAAGTCAACTCAATGAGCATTTACAATGTGCCAGGTCCTGAGCTAAGCTCTGGAGCCACAAGAGACAGAGCATGTCCTTAAGGAGATAAGGGGAGAGTCGGCCTGTAAGCAAGTCTGGGTAGAGATAGACAGGAGAAAAGAGAATTAATCAGAGGAAGGAATGCCCTGCAGACCCAGAGTTTGCTGGCAGAGTTGTTCTAACAGGCAAGGCTCTGCTCAGACCTTAGTTGGTTCTATCTTCCTAGGGCAGGGCCCAGAATGGGGCTGTCCAGGAGAAAAGACAATGACCTTCCCCAGCCCTCCTCTACATGAAAGAAGAGAAAAGACTCAGGCAGCTAACAGCACGTAGGACTCTGGGTTCAAATCCAGCCACCAGCATTGGATAGCTGTGTGGCCCTGGGCAAGTCACTTAATTGCTGTCTGCTTTAGTTTCCTCAATTGTAAGGGGGGGGGTGATAACAACACCCACCTCGCAGGGTTGTTGTGAAGATAAAATGAGATAATATGTGTAACACACTTTGCCCAGTGCCTGGCACATCTTAGGTGCTTCATAAATGTTTGTTCCCTCCCCGTGCAGTTACAACAGACACTGGAGAACCCGGGAGCCCAGGGCAGTTTGATAGTCATTAGGCCAGTGGCCATGACCTGGAGCGCAGGTAATATTCACCATAGTCTCTGAAAGCGAGTCTCAGCACTGGACCAGGAAAACAAGCCCAAAGGAAAACTAGGCCATCTTCCTTAGCTGACGGTGTTCATGTTGCATAGAGGGCGCTACCATTCTAGACAAGACATGCTAGAAGGAGCCACTGGTGCCTGCAGCTTTGAGCCAAGCTAAGTGCAAGGGTCTGCAGAGGCAGGCAGCAGCCACAGCTGCTCAAGGTCCGCCTGGACCCCAGGATTCCCAGCTCTGGGCAAAGGGCTGCAGGCCCCTGAGCTGTGCTTTGGAGGAAGCCTGGCAACGTGTGAGGCCGAGTGGAGGGGGAAATGCACCCACTGATACAAAGTCCTGGCGGCAGGAGGCCAGCAAGCAGCCAGCTGACATCTCTGGCCTTGAGCGCGGGGACTAGCTGACCGTTTGCTTCCGTTTTGCCTCCTATGTCCAGCACCGAGCATAATGCTGGGCGCAGAGTAGGACCATGCACTTAATAAACAGTAGTTGGTGATTGATTGATTGATTGATTGATTGATTGATGTGGGTCAATGTGGCTGCAAGGCCTGGCCTCTTCGGAAAGAGTCTGGAGGTACCCCCATCCGGGAGAGATCTCAGGACCTCTGACAGCTCCCAAGCATGCCCCTCCAGGACCAGACTTTTCACCTCCCCCCCCCCCCCCCCGCAATCCTTTCATTCCAGCCGGCCCATTTAATGCTATTCCTCACCTCCTATTGTCTCCGTTTAACAAATGGCATCATAAATTATGCATCGACATCAATTGCACTCATTTGCAATTAGAATCTAGCTGGGCTCTGCTGATGCATGATTAATGCCGGGCTAACCTTGATGGAGGGGACACCCTGCGTA
This sequence comes from Phascolarctos cinereus, assembly GCF_003287225.1. Taxonomy (NCBI): domain Eukaryota; kingdom Metazoa; phylum Chordata; class Mammalia; order Diprotodontia; family Phascolarctidae; genus Phascolarctos; species Phascolarctos cinereus. The sequence goes on from NW_027555625.1 coordinate 5,254,192, forward strand.
TCTGAGAAAGTCTCCCATTTGGGACTGGAAAGCAAAGCGCATCAACCTCTTGGAGGGGCCTTCCAGCTCAAGGAGTCTGCAGCTTCACAAGCCGGAACACAGAAAGGATGGACTCGGACAATCCTGGGACTTTCCATCGCTAGAAACAGAGACATTCTGTGGACAGAAAGACCCCAAGCGTGGGTGAGATAAACACGGATCAGCTGCATGACCTTGGGAAAACCATTTCCATTTGAAGCTTCCACCCCTCACAGTTAATATGTTTTTGCTTATTTTTTCAATTAACAAGCATTTATTTTTTTTCTTCCCCATTTCTCCCCTCATTGGAAAAAAAAATTAACAAAACTCCTGTGGTAGGTCTGTGGGCCGTGTGCCTCATTCTGGACAAGAAGTCCATCACCCCTCGGGCCGGGGGTGGGGACCGCTGACCCTCATCACTTCTCTGCAATCATGGTCAGTCATTCCTTTGGTGGTCAGCCCTCAAGCCTCTCCGAGCTGCTCGTTTGTGTAAATTGTTCTCTTGTTCTGCTGACTTTGCTCGGCATCAAATCATACAAGACTCCTCAGGTGTCTGCAGACCCATCTCTTTCTTCATTCCTTAAAGTACAATCATTTTCCATCACATTCATAGAACTGTCAGCCTCCCTTTTAGAAAGGCCCTGGGAGAAGAGGAAGGGTAGAGGGAGATGTCCTGCCCCCAAGGTCCCTCCCAGCTGGACAGCCAGCCAGGTGGGTGGCTGGGCCTTTGTACCACAGTGTCAGTACTTAGAGGGCACTGTCCGGGCTAGCAGCCCCGGCAGAGGAGTCCCTCTGCATGCAAGGGAAGTGCCTGGAGGAAGAGCTGACACTCAGGCCCCCAGGCCCCGGGGGAGTCCTAGGATCCCCATCCAAACTTCCTTCCCCACGAGTGAACATCTGACCGAGTCGGTTGCAGGAAGTGTTGGGTACCATTCTGTGCTGCCTGTCCTGGGGCTAGCAAACTGGCCCCACACCAGGCCACCAGAGCTCCCATGCTCTGAGGCGGCAGTAGCGACAGCCAGGACAGGGCCCGTGAGTCAGTGGGGAGGTGTGGAGAGATTCTCAGAGTCTGCCCCGGTCCCCCTTCCAAGGGTCCCAGGGGGACTCCTCACATCGCCTACATTTTGCTCCCTGTTTCGGGGCCTGTTCAGAGAATCACAGACCCTCGGCACCAGCAGGGCCTTCAGAGGCATCTACACCACCTCACAGTTGAATTGATTATCAATAAGCATCTATTAAGCACCTCCCCTGTGCCAGGCACTGTCCTAGGCCTTGGGAATATTAAGACAGCGCCACAATGGCCCCTGCCTTCAAAGAGCTTGCATTCTAAAAGAGAAGACAAGCACATTTAGAATCCTCAGCCCAGAACCCTCCAAAAGTGTCCACCTGGTGCCTATCCAGAGGCCTCCAGTGAGCGAGGAATCCGCCCTCCCCCGAGACGTGGCCTCCAGCCTCTTTGCCCGTCTGGATGCCTTCTCCGGAATCTCTCCACCTGGCCAACGCCCCTGGGCTGGCACCTGACTGCCCTGGTCGGTTCAGACCTTTACATCTTGGCATCGCCCATCCTTCCTCTCTCCCACACCCCAGGGGCTTCCCCAGCTATCCATCCATCCCAGTTCTCCTCCAGGCGAGGCTGGGAGGGGTCTGGTGGCCGCCACTGCTGGACTCTTTCCACAAAACCGAAGCCCCCTTCTTGAAGACTCAGTAAGAGTCTAGAAACAAAGTCTGCAAAGGCCATGGCATCTATGAGCCCTCAAGAGCTGACCGAAGCTCCAGAACTCTGGGTTCTAATTCTCCCTATGGGCTTGCTCAGTTTTCTCATCTGTAACAGGGGGTAGGGGCTGTCATCCATCCCGGCTCCAGTTTCTGTGACTCTATGCTTTTATTCTTGCAAAAGGGCCTATTAATCTAAGGGCTCAAGATAAGCCTGGCCCTCAGTCAAGCAGCTCCTCCCTCCTGCCCCAGCCCCATGCTTGGGAGGACGGTAGCAAGAGGAGAAGGAAGAGGGCAGTGGGGGAGAGAGAAGGGCAGGCCTCTGCCAGCCATCTCCATCCAGCATCTTCTGCTCCCGGAGAACCAGAGAGAGAGGCCGTTGAGGACCAGCATGGAGATGGCAGCAAGTTCCCGCCTTGTCTTCGGCCCTCAGGGAGGGGTTAGCCGGTGTCCCCAACGGCCCGGGTGCTCTAGTTTCTATGACTCTGGGATCCCAGGGAACCCTGAATGTGGAGGGAAGGAAAGATGAGGAGGCAGGAAAATGATCTGTCTGTCCACACGGTGTCCTCTTATCCAGAAGAATCAGGCTCACGTTCATGTTCATAGAAGCCAGACCAATGGGCAGGGCAAAGGGCGTCTTAGCTGGGGCAGCCTTGGAGACTTGGCCTGGCTCACTCAGTTCTTCCTAACACACTTGAAACCAGTGTGGGTTGAAACAAGAGAGCATAGAAACCACAGATGAAAGGTAAGAATGGAAATGAGGACAAAGAAAACAGTCCAAGATTAGAAAAGATAAGCTAATTCCTGGGGATGTGAGAAGAAATTCTCTGCCACTGGTCACTGTGGCTGTGGCAGATAGTGAGCTCCCCATCAAAAGGTGGATGACAATTTGTTGGGGTGCTAGCGCTCCCTTCAGACAGGAGTTGGATGAGATGCCCTCAGAAGTCCCATACAGCTCGGATACTATGCATTTCTGTAGGGACTATAATGCGGGCATCGCTCCTTTTTACAGAAATGATACATTCCAGCTAAGCTGGCAATAAATACATCTGTAAAGATGGTGTGGTCATGGTTCTGTAGTAGGAGGATAGCATTCTGGCTACCAGCTGAGGGACCCGGGCCCCCCCTTCATTGTACTGTAAAATGACGGGGCATCGGACAGGCGTCTGGCAGTGCAGCCTGGACCAGATTGAAATGTGATTGGGAGATATTTAGTGAAATAAATAAAATGTAATAAACATAGATAATGGTCCTTTGTGGTTTCCTAAGTCAGCTCACTGTCTGCAGGGACCCTTCTACACAGTTTAGCACATAGGTTCTGTATGAGTTTGACGCCACTGGACTGCTGGTCTCTGAGGAGCCTCCCAGCTCCAAATCTTATTCTCCCACAGGCCAATATCAGTGAATTAAATCTGTGTTCTTTGGAATAAATCAGCAGTACTGGGAACAATTCAATGCAATTAGCATTTATTAAGCGCCTATTATGTGCCAGGAAATGTGCTAGGCATTGAGGACAGACAGACAGACAGACAGAGAGGTGTGTGTGTGTGTGTGTGTGAGAGAGAGAGAGAGAGAGATAACAACCCTGCCCTCAAGAAGCTTACATTTTATTGGGAGAAAAAAACCTGTATACAGATAAGAAAATGCTAAATAGACACAATACATTGTTTTGCTTCATTTTTATTAAATTTTCAATTAATTAAATTTAATAATAAAAATTTAAATTTGTCATCGATGAGTGTGTGTGTGTGTGTGTGTGTGTGTGTGTGTGTGTGTGTTTATTTTTGGTGGAGGAATCCCTACCACATGGGAAATTAGAGCCTCCTTATTCGCAACTGCTTCTGCCCATAATTATAGTCCAGTCTGTTGGACTTTTTCCTTTCCCTCACATCCGACATCTCATCTCCCATCTCACTCACTGTCTTCGCACTGGCCGTCCCCATGCACAGAACGCACCATTTCTTCCTTCTCTCTCTCTCACAGAATGTCCTGTTGCCGCCGACTTAGCCCAAATGCCATGTTCTGCATGAAGCCTTGCCTGGTCCTCCCAGCTGCCAGAGCCCTATCCCTCACTCAGAAGCTTGTATCTTTCTGCATATATTTATGTATGCATATAAAGGCTGTAGGGCACAGTCAATCAGTCATCAAAATTGGTTAAACCCCTACTGTGTGCCAGGAAATGTGCTAAGTGCTGGGGACACAAAGAAGGGCAAAAAAAAAAGAAGAAACAAACAAAAACTCGGTCTCTGCCTTCAAGGAGGGCACAGTCAAATGGGGTGGAAAACATGCAAACAATTGTGTAGAATCAAGCCACATACAGGCTAAGTTGAAGATGATCAATAAAGATGGAAGGCAGCTAGATGGCGCTATAGTGCACAGTGCTGGGCTTGAAATCAGGAAGATCTGAATTCAAATCCAGCCTCAGAAACTTCCGAGCTGTGTGACCTTGGGCAAGTCACTTAACCTGTTTGCTACTGGAGAAGGAAATGGCAAACCACTCCAGTATCTTTGCCAAGAAAAAAAAAGAGTCAAACGCACCTGAAACAGCTAAACAACAAACAGAGGGAAGACACGTTTCCTGTAGAAGGTGGGACTTTAGGTGAGGCTTGAAGCCAGGGAATCTAGGAGGCAGAGCTGAGGAGGGAAGACATTCCAGGTGTGCAGGACTGGCATTGGGGGACGGAGGGTCCTGTTTGTGGAACAGCCATGAGGCTGGCATCATTGGGTTGCTGGAAAGTGAGGTAGAAGACTGGAAAGGGAGGAGGAGGCTGGGTCAGGAAGGGCTTTGAAGGCCAGACAGCATTTTGTATTCTTCCTGGAGGCCGCAGGAAGCCACTAGAGTTTATTGAGTGGAGGGAGACGTGAGCTGTAGGAGCACCCCTTCGGTGGCTGAATGATGAACGGGAAGGGAAGAGACTGGGGCAGGCAGACCCACCAGCAGCTACTGTAATAGTCTGGGCCTGAGGGAGTAAGGATCTGCACCAGGGTGGGATCAGTGTCAGAGGAGAAAATGGGGCATATCCAAGAGATTGCAGCAGAGGGGAGATCGACAGGCCTCGGCACCATATTGGATCTGGGGGGTGAGAGAGAGTGAGGAGCCAGGGTGACTCCTAGTTTGGGAGCCTGAGCGAATGAAGGTGCCTTCAGTGGAAAGGCAGAGGCAAAGCCAAGATGGCAGAGTAGTAGAAAGCATTGCAGCCACCTCCATCCTGTAAAACTCCAAACAAGGCTAGAAAATGTACCAGCCTGAGTCTTAATGGGGAAATCCAAGAGGAAAATCACAGTGATTCATCTTTTCGTTTGATGTGGGGAGACAGAGAGGTCTGTGAAGATGGGGGATGGCTTCTGGACATGGTCAAGGTGGACCATCGGTCAGGTGTTTTCTTTGACTATAGAGGCTTATAACAAGGTTTTTGTTTTTCTTTCATTTTCAATGTGTGTGGGGGATTTAGGGGAAGGATAGAAGGAGGCTTTTTGCTGACTAAAAAAATGAAATATAATTTTTACGAAATCAGTAATAAGAAAATTCAGAAGAGGAGAGGGCTTGGGGTGGAAACACCATGAGTTCTGCTTTGGATGTTAGACCCAACATGCCCCGTTCCTTCGACCGTTACCTACATGACATGAACTCTTGGCCCTTCCTCAGCCTCATTGCCTGCCTTTTTTTTCCAGCTTATCAGTGTCCTTCCTAACATTGGTAGTGAAATTTAACAAAAGGGTAAACTGAGGCAATTTTCTGCGCAAGATATTTTTTAACGGGGGTGTGTGACCTGATAATAAAGGATGGTTCTAATGGCCCTGTCTCTGGCCAAAAGACCCCAAATTGAGGGTGCAATACATTTTTATAACAAAGAACAAAGACCAGAGCAGAAATCACGTAATTGGCCAGCTTTACAGAGATGAGAGGTTCTGATGGGTTAAATAAAAGAAAGTGGGCTTAGCCCCCAGGTGGGGTAGCCACACACACACACCCCCATCACTAAGAAATGCTTTTGTGAATTGTATGGATCTGAGCTTCATCCTGAGGTTACTGATAAGGACAGATTATGGGCCACTAGGAAACGAGAGACCACCTTAATTGCTACAGATGGGACAAAGTCAGGTTGTCCTCGCTTCTCAAGGATGCACCGCCAACCTCGCAGGAAATGCCGAGGTAATGTTTTATGAGAGTAGCGAGAACAGTCTTGATTTAACTGGCAATCACTGTGGGAAAGCTTAACTTTTGGTATCTAACTTCAGGGGGGGAGGCTGAACTTTGGCACACATAAACTCTCAGAGACAGAAAAGAGGAATATGGAGACAGAATAAATTCAAATATAAAACATGGGGTCAAGAATTAATCCCCTCACTAATCTGTGGTCCCAGAGCGTTGACAAGAGGAGGTGAGAACTCCTGGGTCTCATGCTGGGCCTCTCCTACGCAGCCTCAGACCACATTGGCTTTTTCAGCAGCTGGACTGTGCCACAAATAACTCATAAACAAATGTGGCAGGGCACACTGCACACCCAGCGCTGTGGACCATCCATGTGTGGAAAAGTCTACTTCCTTTGCAGAGCCAGACACTCACCACTGGAGGCCGAGGGGGATTGTTTTAAAGCCAGACCTGGGATTTCACCCAACGAGGAAACTCCCTCCATGAACATTCAGGTCAACACCCGCTCTTCTGGCCTTACAGAGCTGCCCACCCCGGGTGTGCAGAGGGTCATGGTGATAAGGATGTTACTAGTGTGCACTCATATAGTTCTGACAGACTTCAGGGCTTACAAAGTGCTTACCATATGTTATCTCATCACACACACAAGTTATCAAATAAATGAGGGATGGAGGGGCTATTATTACTTCCCATTTTACAGAGGAGAAAACTGGGGCTAAGTGATTCACCCAGGGTTGCACAGCCGTTATATGCCAGAACCAAGACTCGCACTCGGGTCTTCCTGACTCCAGATCTGGGTCTCTCCCTACCACTGTGTGAGAATCAGAGAGGAGGCACCTTTGGATGCCGTGAACAAAGGCACAGAGCCCAGTTGGGTGAGAGAGGAAGAAAGGGAGAGAAGACCAGGATGTTTCCTGAGCACCTGCTCTACACCTTCCTGGTGATGGGCACCCAGACAGGCTCTCAAGTATCAGAGACGGCCCCTCTGTCCCAAACCAGCCAGAGGCTGGCTGCGAGAGACCTCTCCTCAAAAAGATAACCAGCATCACCGAGACAGTCTTTGCTAAGGACCCCCAGAGGGACACATGGCAAGCCCTGAGGTTGCTAGGTGGTGCAGGGCACAGAGGGAGGGCTCCAAGTCCGGAAGCTCTGAGTTCAAATCCTGCCTTGGACACCTAGTAAATACCTCTGTGAATCTGGAAAAGCCACTTAACCTCTCATCTACAGAATGGACAATAACCTCACCTTCCTCCTAGGGCTATCCTGGGGATTTCATGAGGTAATAGACACCAAGTGCTTTTCAGCCCTCAAAGCTGCTGCATTCTGGACGCCACATTGTAGGAAACAATGAGCTGGTCACGTCGAGACGAGCATGACCAGGATGGCAAAAGGTCTGGAGATCCTCTCACACAAGGTCCAATTAGTTCAGAGGTTCAGAAGTTCTGGTTCTGGAAGGGACCTTAAAGACCAAAGTGTTCACCCCCCCCCATTTTAGTGTGGACACACAATAGGGATTGCTCACAACTGCAGAGCAGCTGAATGCGGATTTGAACCCAAGTTTTAGGACGCCAAATCTGTTTTTAGGTATTGGAAGGGGGATTGTTCTGCATGGCTCCAAAGGCAGAACCAGGAGCGGGATGGGAGGGGGGGCCAGCTTGGGCTGGAGATCGGCAAACGCTGCCTCCCAATGACAGCTGTTCCAGCGTGGAGCAAGCTCTCCCCACACCATTTACAGGTATGTAAATTACAGGGGTGGGGCCTGGGCTTGATAGATGTCCTGAGACTGAGTGGGACTGTGGGACCTGCTCTAGTAATTAACTGAGAGGAGGAAGTTGCCCTGAAGAGGTAGGGCAGTCACGGAAGCCTTCCTAGAAGAGGCGGCATGTGGGCTGGATCTGCAGGGTGGTAAGAGTCAGATGAGCAGAAAGGGAAAGGGAAGGTCTCTCTGGTCCCTATTGTGGGACCGGGTCATGGAGTGGGCAAAGGAAACAGTGAGCCATTGACTTTGGCCGACCTGGAGGGACCATGATGAGGAGGAGAGGAAGCTGACCAGGAATGACGAGCCACGGGGGCCTCGAATATCAGCCTTCGGAGGCTGGGTCGGCTCCATCAGTGACAGGGAGCCGTGGAGCGCTCTTGAGCAGACAAACTAAAGTGCTTGGAGGAGGTTTTCTAGCAGCCTTTTCCTGATGGATTAGTGGGGGACAAGGGGAGGGGGGGGCCTGTTCTTGCAGGAGTCCAGGGAGAGGTGAGGAAGGCAGGAGGCAGGCGGCTGCAGGGCCTGATGCAGAAGACACTGGCAGGCAGGCGGGCATAAAAGCCCCAACCAACCCCAAAACTCTTCCCAGGCTCCCTGCTGATGCCCCCACAACCGGCTGAGGAGGCAGAAGCTGCTGGTCCAGGGCCCTCCCCTCAATTAGAGCTCCATCCATTGCCTCAGATTGGGTCTGCTCAGCTTTTCCCAGAAGCTTTTGAAACTGAAAAAACAAATTTCCCATCACGGGTGTGAGAGGCTCCTGAAATGGCCCGACCGCCTCCGCCACTCCCCAAGCCCAGGCCCCAGGGACACCGAGAGACGGTTGGACTGAGGCAGAAGCCCAGGGGAGCCTGGGCCCGAGGCTGACAATGTCCCTCCTGGGCAGGAGAATGGCCCTGCGTTTGGACACTAGCAGACCCAGCTTGCACTGACTTCCAAGTGGAGACCGGACAGGCTCCAAATCTGTACTTCCTGAGAAATCAATGAAGGAACATTTCTTCTGCAGACACAGCAGAGGAGACAAATGACTGGGCCCCTGCCACCCCGCCCCAGGTCGCAGAGGCCAGGGGGCAGTGACAGACCACACAGAGAGAGGCAAGGGCTGGAGCGGGCAGAGTCACTGGTTCAGAGGGAGAGGATGCGACAGGATGCTGGGAGAGGGGTTGGGGCCAGGGAGAGAAATTACATCTTTGTCTCAATCCTATGCATTTTATGGTATGAATTTTAAAACATGCTGAGATGGGCTTACTAGCTGTGTGACCCTGAACAAGTCATTGAATCTCTGTTTGCCTCAGTTTCCTCAAATGTTACATGGTGATAACAATAGCACCTCCCTCCCTCGGTGTGGCAAGGGTCAAAGATCATGATTGTAAAGCCCTTAGCACATAGTAGGTGCTATGTGAGTGTTAGTTGTTACTATTATTGTTATTTCTTCTTTATCACTAGGCTGCCTGAGGGGTCCGCCCTAGAGTCACAAGACATGGGTTCAGGTCCAGCTCTGATTTTCTTATGATTTGTTGGACCCCCAGTCACGTGACTTGTTACTGCAAAGGTTGCAAATGACAAAAAGACCTCGGCCCCAGACAGATTAACGCAGCTGAAAGCCTGCAGACAGACAGGCAGCGAGTAACAGAATCAGGAAGGCCCAGGTTCAAATCCCGCCTCAGACACTTACAAGTTGTATGACCTTAGAAAAACCACTGAACTTCTCATCTGCAAAACTGCATTTAAGGCTTGCAAAGCACTCCAGCTATGTCACCTCAGATGGTCCTTCCGAGGTCTGCCAGCCCCTGTTCCAAGGCCTCTCCCAGCCCTGATCTCCCCTATTCTAAGATCCCTCCTAGCCCTGATATCCCCTGTCTTAAGGTCCCTCCCAGCTCAGACATGCCCTGTTCTGAGGGCCCTCCCAGCTCTGACATCCCCTGTTCTAAGGCCCCTCCCAGCTCAGACATGCCCTGTTCTGAGGGCCCTCCCATCCCCTCTGCCTCACTCCCTACAGTAAACAATGGCATCACATTATAATACCCCAAACCTTCAGGTGCCTTGTGTGTTCTCGAGCAGCAGGGCCTGAGCTGGGGAGCCAGGGTCCACCACCCAGCACTGGACAGTGAATGAGGCTGGGTCTCAGATTTGGGAGACCAGGACTTTGCCCCTGGTCTATTCCAAGCCATCCCAGGGACGTTGGGTGAGCCTCTCCCCTACTCCCCCTAGCCTGTGTCCTCCAGCACACCGTGGCAACCCTGCCAAAAGAAGCACGTACAGCTAATCTGCCGTGACTTGTTCTGAAGGCACCAGGGCTGGTCCTGAGTGAGCCCTCCTTCAGGGGAGGGCCAGAGGGGAGGTGAGAGCCCAGGACCTTGGCAAAGGGGGAAACAACTGAATACCGAATGGGGGGGAGGGAGCCATCCAAATCCTGCTGGGCTGGGCGTGGCCCGAGGCATCTAGGCCACTAAGGCAGCAAACACCTTTCTCTTCATCCTCTGCATTTATGAAGCACCTATTGTATACCGAACTAGGTGAGGCACTAAGGGAGATATGAAATTGGAATCAGATGCTCACTGAGCACTTCAGTGCCCCGGGAAGAGCAAAGTGACCACAAGCCACCTCCCAGGGACTCTCCCAGAGAAAGCTGTGAGGCACGATGGACAGAGCACTGAGTCTGAAGTCAGGAAGACCTGAGTTCAAATGCGACCTCAGACACTCACTAGTGTGATCCTGGACGTGCCCTTTAGCCTCTCATTCTTGGTTTTCTCAGCCGTAAAATGGGGTTAATAATAGCACCTGTCTCCCAGGGTTGTCATGAAGATCAAATGAGATCATGTTTGTGAAGCACACATACAGTAGGTGCTTGATAAATGCTTGTTTCCTTTCTTCTGCACAGAACGGAAGGGCTCAACAGCTAGGGGGAGAGGGAGCATCCCAGAACATAGAGTTGTAAGGAAGTCCTTAGAAATCATAAATTTTATCTAGGCCATGTTACAGATGAGGAAACTGAGGCCCATAACAGGAAAAGGCCTTGTTCAAGGTCACCAGGCAGAAAGCAGCCCAGCAGACTTGTTTGTGGGTGGATCTGTGGCCCCAGAAGTACACGGCGGCCCTCAGTACCAGAAACCCCTGGACACTAACCAGTGAGCTTTCTCTTTTCCCTTGCCCCCCCCACATCCACTCCCTATCCTTTCCTAAGCTACATAGTGATCGGGGAGATGCTTCCCAGGTGCTTCCAAGCTGGCACCGGGCACTTTGCTGAGAGAGGAAGGGAAAGGCTGGCTGGCATGTTCTCCCTGGGGTCTGGAGCCCGGCCGGACATTTGATGGAATCCAGGAGCAGAAATTCATCAAGTCCTAAGCAGAGGAAGGCCATTCGCACTTTCTCACCACAATCAAAGATGTAAACAGATGGCCCACATGCAGATAGCGTGGGCCCGGGATTCTGAGAACCCAGATACCTTGGCCAAGTCCCTCTGTCCAAAGTCAGGCAGTTGCACAGAATGGTTTACTTTCCCCCAATAGCTCTGTGAGGTGCCCTAGAATCCCAGGACCCTAGACCTGAACAACATAAGTGCCAAGGTCAGCTGGCCCCTACTTGGAGGCAGCCCCTTCCCCTTGGGCTACCTCCCAGAGGTCAGGATTTTCTTCCTAACCTCAAGCCTCAATGGGCTTCTGTGTCATTCCTAACTCTTGCTCCTACCTCCGAGGACAAAAATAGCCAGTCTACTTCTCCTTGCAGGTGATAATTCTTCAGATGCCTGAGCACAGGCCTTGTCAGAAAACCCTTCCTGACAATTCCAGCCATCCCAGAATGGAAGGAGCTGCCTCAGGAGGTAATAGCTCCCCAATTCTGGAGGTCTTCAAGCACTCACTTGGAGGATGGCTGGTCAGGTCTGCCCCAAGTATGAATCCTAGAGTTAAGCTGGAAGAAGCTCCAGAGGCCTTCTAGCCCAACTGTCCTGTGTTTACAAATAAGGAAACTGAGGCCTAGAGAGGTGATGGGACTTTCCCTAGGTCAAGTGAGTAGTAAGCAGCAGATGTGAGCCCTGAACCCAGCTGCTCTCAGAAGCAGGACTCTTGCTGCCATATGTCTGGATGAGATGACCTCAGAGGTCCCTCCCAGCTTCGAAACTCTGCCATCCTGAAATGACCTTACTGGCCTGTTTGCTGAAGATTACCAAATATTTAAAGGAAATTGGTGATTATGGAGATGGCGGTAGTCCCCCACTACTGCAAAGGGGTGCCTAGCACAAGGGAGTGGTTGCAGTGAGCAGTACAAGTGCTGTGAACCTCCATTTACAGAAGAGGAAACTGAAGCACAGAGACAGAATGAGATTTGCCCATAGTAAAGAAGACAGAGCTAGGACGCCCAGCTGGGCTTCTGTCTCCATGGCTCTCGCCCCCATGGTTTCTCAAGAGAACATCAGTCTCCTGCAAATACCCCTAACTCTCCTGGCTGAGCCCAAACGGGTATCACAACTACCGAGGTTTGCAAGTTTGGCATGAGCTAAGCTTTAATTTTGTGCTTCATGATTTACAAAGGATTTGGCACGCTTTTGATCCTCACCACAAGTCTAAGAGGAAAGTGAAGGGCAGAAGCAGGATTTGAACCCAGGTCTTCCAAGACCAAGAAAGACCCATTAGCAGATTTGATAGGCTGTTTGGACATCTGTCCTGGAGGATAGTCATTGGTAAGTTCCAAGAGAATCTGGTCCTTTCACCACAGGATGAGTCAAAGCCTTCATTTAATCAACAACTCTATCAATGGTTCATTCAATGAACAAACATTTATCAGTCCTTACTCTGGTGTGGCACACTGGGCTAAGCACTGGGGACACAAAGATGGAAGTGAGTCAGTCCCTGCCCTCAAGGAGCTTACACTTTAGTCAGGAGGAGAATACGCATTCATACAAGTAAATCCAGAATATTAGCAAAGGGAATTCAAGGTAGCTTCAGTTCAGGGAGGAGGAGAGGAGGGGGAGCTGTAAGACAGGGAAGGGGAGGAGAGGGGGGAGGGAGAGGGGAGGAGGAGAGGGAAAGAGAGAGGGAAAAGGAGAGGGGGAGGGAGAGAGAGAGAAGGAAGGAATGCCTCCCAGGGATGGGGAGCAGCCAATGCAAACACAGAGCTGTAGAAGGGCCATCAGCCAGTGTGGCTGGATGCCTCAGTGTTCAAGGGGCAAGAAGGAAGAATAAAGACTGGAAAGGTCGGAACCGGCCAGGTGACAGGAACTTTAAATGTCAGACAGAGAACACGTTTGAGAGAAGCAGCTTGGTTGTACTGAAAGGGCCAGACTGAGAGTCAGGAAAACCTAAAGTCAAATGCCAAATCCCACGCTTCATAACTAAGTGACCCCTGGCAAGTCATTTGATATCTCTCTGTCTCCTGCAAATCTTGAAGTACTACATACACATGTATTATTACTAGCATTGTTGTTATTATC
>NW_027555625.1:5269759-5337259 GCF_003287225.1 Phascolarctos cinereus
CTATAGTGATGAAAGAGCTCTAGCCCCAAATCCAAATTAAATAAGAATCTCCTATGGATGGTAAAGTCCTCCAGGTGTCATTGTTTATAGATAACATTGTACTAGTTGCACCAAGCACCATGATGTTGAAGAGCCTTCTGAAAGAGATCTGTGGCCATAAAAGACTTTGGCCTGGCCATCCACACAAGAAAAAAACTGGATTGGACTACATAACCTCCAATGTCCCTTTCACCTTCATATCTTTGATATTGAGCTAAGTAATGGGGAAGATTGAAGAAGTGCAGACATGATAGGCATCACCAATATACAACTGAGGTTGGGAAGAAGAGGTCTGCTGTCAAGAAGCTGACTTGTGGCAAGAAAGAGGGATGCCCAACCAGTTGATGGTCCAAGGGCATTCTCATGAGGTTGTTTTTGGAAGCAAATGAGAGAGAAGGAGGAGAAGCATTTTAGTGGATGAATTTCAGGTGTTGCCCAGGAAATAAGAAAGGACTATTTTTAGCCAAAACGTTGCTGTATCTCCCAAGCTCCAGGTGTAAGAAGTCACCACAATGACTTGGATTCAGCCTTGACTCTGGCATTAAATTTGTAAAGCCAGGCCAATTATCCCACCTCTTTCCTCAGTCAGCCCTATGCTTTAGGAAAATCACTTTAGAGACTGAATGAAGGCTGGACTGGAGTAGGGGAGAGCCAAGGCAGGCAGACCCCTCCCCACCCCAGCGGCTATTGCAGTGGTCCAGGGGTGAGGTGATGAGGGGTCTGCACCAGGGTGGGGGTAAAGGCAGAGGAGAGGAGGGGACACATTGGGGAAAGGATGCAAAGGTGAAATTGTTTTTGTTTTTGTTTTTTTGGTGAGGCAACTGGGGAGTAAGTGATGTGGCCAGAGTCACACGGCTAGTGAGTGTTATGTGTCTGAGGCTGCATTTGAACTCAGGTCCTCCTGACTCCAGGGCCGGTGCTCTCTCCACTGCCCTACCTCGCTGCCCCCTGCAAAGGTGAAATTCACCAGAGATGCTACAGGGGTGAATCAGCAGCCTTGGCAGCGGACGATGCTCCGTGGTTCCTCTGGTTCAGCACATGACTCACAACTCAGCTCGCCAGGGCCACCCCACTCTCCCATTTCCCAGGCTTTTCCAAAAATCTCTGATGGTGGCTCAGCAATCACATCATGCAGTGTCTGTCAGCGATGAGTGACGTGGTTTGAGAGGCTTTGAAAAGCCCATGGTGAATTTATTACATTTTAATGGTATTTTATTATAGAACATTATATTGTATTGCATGATATTATTGCCATGTTATATCACGTTATGCTGTTTTATATTACATTATACTGTATTATGTTATGTTACATTATGTTATACTATATTATGTTATATTACGTTACATTGTATTATGTCGGGTCATGTCGGGTCATGTCATATCGTATCATATCAAATCATATTATATTGTATTGTATTCTAATCTATTATATTGTAGTGTAGTGTTGTGTATTATATTATACTCTATTATACTACATTATATTATATTACATTACATTACATATTATGTTATGTTATGTTATATCATGTCATGTCATGTCATATTATGTTATGCTATATTATATTATATTAATTACATTATGTTATACATTACGTTATGGTATATATTATATTACATTACATACAATATTACATTAATTCTGTTGTGCTGTTTTGTGTATTATATTGTGATGTATTATGTTTTCATACATTATATTACTTTTATATTATGTTATATTAATTATGTTATGTTGTGTGGTATGGTATTATGTTACATTAATTGTGTTGTGTTGTGTTGTGCTTGTTACATTATATTGTGTTGTGTTAATGTTATATATTATGTCATGTTATTACACTTATAATTGTTCAGTCATTTTCAGTTGTGTCTGACTCTTCGTGACCCCATTTGGAGTTTTCTTGGCAAAGATATAGGAGTGGTTTGCCTTCTCTTTCTTCAGCTCATTTTAGAGGTGAAGAAACTGAGGCAAAGTGGGTTAAGTGATTTGCCCAGGGTCACACAGCCAACAAGTGTCTGAGACTGGATTTGAACTCAGGACAGTGTGTCTTCCTGCCTCCAGGCCTGGAGCTCTATGCACCGTGGCACCACTTAGCAGCTGCATATGTTTCATTATATTATATTATATTTTTATATTATATTATATTATATTATATTATTATGTATTATTATGTTATGTTATGTTATGTTATGTTATGTTATTTATGTATGTTATGTTATGTTATGTTATGTGTTATGTTGTTACGTTATGTTACATTATATTATGTTATATTCTATTATGTTACATTATATTATATTACATTACATTATATGATATTACATTATATTATAATTATAATTATTTTATTATTATATTATATTACATTGTATTATATTACATTATATTATATATAGTGGATAAATATTTTGTAACTATTTACTGTATGTCAGTCATTGGGGGTACAAATAAGAAAAAGCAAGACAGCCCCTGCCTTCAAAGGTACTTAGAGTCTAACAGGGAAGACCACACCTCCTGTGGGGGAAGGGGGGAGAGGGCCGCAGAGGGACCCAGCTGGCACGCAGGGCATTTGGGAAGTTGAAACCCAGCAAAGCAGTTGATAGAAAATAAAGATATCTGAAAAGACCTGAGCCTTCTATAAAGGGAAGGCTCATAGAGGACTTTGTTACAGGTTGTTATATTATACCATATTACATTGTATTATATCATATCATATTACAACAGCATGTAGTATATATTATGTAACATCCATATGATATTGCTTCATGTATAATTAGCTCCTCTTCCAAAATGTGTGGCAAAATACTTATTTTATTTGATGTTCAGAATAAAATAAAAATACATAAAACAAAATGAACTGGGCCAGGGAGGGCTGAGCTTCAGACTGTGATTTGTTGACTGTGATATGAATTCTATTAAGAATTTCATGAAAGGAGAACAAGGTGGTAGGATGGAGAATGAGGAATGGACGGCTTCCTGGAGGTGGTGTCTTTTGGGCCAGAGCTTGAAGGAGCAGTGAAATATCAACAGGTAGAGAAGGGGAAATGACATCCCAGACTCGGGAACCCTTGTGAACCACTACACGGAAGCCAGAAGCGGCACAACTGTGGAAGGGGTTATGGGGTGAGCATCCTACTGAGTCCCCACACCTTCCAGCTCTCTACCAGGAAGTGTCTAAGCCCAAGAAGTCCAGGGTTCAGTGTGTGCTCTCAAGGGAAACTCATGCTCCTTAAGGGGAATGATTCGTTTACATCAGCTATGATTCATTTGGCAGGAAGCTTTCTGGGGGGTGGGGCTTTTGTGCCCTTAGCCTGACTTTACTGGGTCACTCTCTGGGCCTCCCCACCCCATACACCCTCAGCTGCAAAGGCTGCTATAATCTTCAGGGAAGAAACACCTCTTGGTAGATTCATTTTTTAAAAATAATTCAAATACTTCATTAGATTGGAGTTTGTTTGAGATAATTTTTTCCACGACAGCTTTATAAGACACGTAGCTCTGGAGTTGGCCGGACCAGCCTCTCCATCTGATCTTTATCTCTGTCAACGCCATCACAATGTTCCCAAAGATGTCCATTAGCTCAGGTACTTAGAGACAGAGAACAACTCAGGACAAAACTGAGAGGAACCTCAGAAATGATCCAGCCCCGTGCCTTCACTCTGTCCCATTTATTATTTTAAATGTCTTCTTAATGAATTGAAGGGGGTGGGATTGGGCAGGATTACATGGTACCATCCTATCCCAAGACCATCTACCCCCCGACAATAGAATCCTCCCTTTTTTTGTGAGGCAGTTGGGGTTACGTGACTTGCCCAGGGTCACACATCTGGTAAGTGTCTAGTGTTTTGTCTGAGATTGGATTTGAACTCAGGTCCTCCTAACTTCAGGGCCAGTGCTGTATCCACTGCACCACCTAACTGTCCCAGAATCCTCCCTTTCAACAAAGAAAAACACAATTGAGTGAAAGGAAAGGGATTCCTTGGCCATGCCTGGAACTGGAAGTGTTTCCAGCATGCCATACTTGTAGTCCACTCCTCATTTCATTACCAGTACTCTAAAGACAAGATTGGTCATTGCAAATAATTTAGCCACAATAGCTCACATAGATACATTTCAAGGTTTGCCAAGCACTTGGCAAATAGGATCTTTTTTGTTCCTCACAACAACCCTTGGGATGTAGGCATCATCATCGTCATCATCACCATCATTATCATCGTCATTGTCATTGTCATCCTTTGATTAATAATGATAATAGGTAGTATTTAAATAACATCTGATGGTTTGCAAAGCACTTCACATATGACATTTTTATCCTTGCAAAAACCCTCTGAGGTAGGCGCAAATATTATCCTCATTTTACTGATAGGGAAACTGATGTAGAGTGAAGTTAATTTCCCCAGAGCTACACAGCTCTTTGACAAGAATCAAACCCTGGCCTTCCTAAATTCATCACTCTATTCCCTCAACACCGCCTAGCTGCCTCCATGCTTATCTGAACCCTGATGCCCTTTTATAGTAGTGTCCCCTTAAATTAACAGAAGGATTATTGTGGCTGTTTGTCCTTTTTTTTGAAGAGGACAGTGACATCAGCAGGAGGATGTCTTGACTTGCCCTCATGATGGGATTGAAGTGAGGCAGAGCTGTGCAAAGTCATCAGCCTCACTCTCTCTTCCAGAGTCATCAAAGTGCAGTGGCAGGACAGAAGGATCGCATGTCTTGATCAGGAAGTCAATAAATACTTGCTAAGCACCTACTAGTGCCCACAAGGCACTGAATTAAATAAGGGGGACCAAAAGGCAAAAGACGGTCCCTGTCTCCAGGGAGCTCCCAACCTAAGGGTAGAGACAACATGCAAACAGCTATGTATGTATGCATGTGTATATGTGTGTACTTGTATATGTATATATGTATGTGTACACTCACAAATATACGTATATACATATAGTTACATTTGTATATATGTGTGTGTGTGCATGCATGTATGTATATATGGCAGATTAAAAGGTTGTTTGAAAATTCAGGCACGGGAATGTATATTTTAACATGAAACTTCTCCATATTAGGAACGGTAGCCTTGAGCACACAAAGCTGGTGGAAGGGAAACAGCTGAGATCCCGAAGGTGTGGTAGGCACCTGGGCTCAAGTCCTGGCTCTTACATTAACTTATTGTGGGACCCATCTGCCTCTGGGTCTCATTTTCTTCCTCTACAAAACAAAGAGATGTGGGCTTGCCCAGGACCACATGGCTAGTAAGTGCTGCAGCTGAGACTCAAACCTACATTTTCAAATGTCAAGCCCAAGACTTGTCTTACAATGTGTTGTTGTCCATTCTTGAAGAGTAGCAAAATGACATCCCTATGTCAGAGCCAAGTTACGATGTATCTGACCGTGGCTGGTCAGACCTACACGAGCTTGGAAGGCTCTACCATAGGTCAGGCACAAACATGAGCATTTGAAGAGGATTCTCTAAATTTGTGCATCTTGTGTTTCTTTTGCAAAACAGCCTTCTTAGAATGTAGCCCAACCAGGAGTGATAGGATATGCCTGTAGATCACGGTACTGGACAGGCTGAGGCTGGAAGATGAGCTCCAGAGTTCTGAGTGACAGTGGTCTAAGTCAATCAGGCATCTGGGCCACATCTAAATTAAACTAAGCCTCCAGAGAGGGCTCCATTACTTACCAGTACTGAGATCACATCAGACCATGAATAAGCTCTGCACTTTCAGTCCGGGTAAGATAAGGAGACGTTATACATATACCTATACAAATACATATACGTATACATATACATATACACATACACATACACATACACATACACATACACATACATATACATATACATATACATATACATATACACATACACATACACATACATATACATATACATATACATATACACATACACATACACATACACATGCACATACAAATACATATGCACATACACATATACACATATGTATGTATATGTACATATGTGTATATATGTGTGTATCCATACATACACAAATGTAGAGTGCAAAAAAAAAAAAGCTGGGAAGCCTTTCTGGGCAAAGAAACCAGTCTCTGTTAAGAGGAACAAAGGTGGTGGGATGCAGTTCAGTAAGGTCTGAGACCACAACCTGCAAGATGCAGTTACTTCCAGTTCTCTTAATCAGCCTCATTATGGTGCATATGGTCAGTGCCCTTTTACTCAAGCAGGCTCTTTGTTCAAGCAGGGCCCTTTCACATCATAATCTCAGGACAACTCATTACATTGTAATATAAAGATAATTAATATGGTCATACACTTTATAATGATCATAGTTATATTCCTTAGGTCAGCTCACACAGGAATTTCCCCGGGACTACATCATCGGTTTGGTTACACAGGTTTTCCCCAGGTTGATATTCTTATAATAAATCACACAGTTATAGTTACTTCTTATCCTATCAGCTGATAAATGATTAGCAAAGCAAAATAAAGCATTCAAGGCATTGGTTATTGATCTTTCCTGTTATAACAGAGAAAGGGGGAGAGAGAGAGAAAGAGAGAGAGAAATGGACAGATAGATATGGATGGATGGATGGATGGATGGATGGATGGATGGATGGATGGATGCATGGATGGATGGATGGAGAGAAGGATGGATGGATAGAAGGATGGATGGATGGATGGATGCATGGATGGATGGATGGATGGATGGATGGATGGATGGATGGATGGATGAAGAAGAATACAGCCTAGTGATGGGTACACAGCAGGTGCTGAGGAAATAGCCATTGATTTCTAGGGAAGGTATTACACCTGCCTTATCCACATAGAGGATCCCTCAGTAAAGATGAGTGCTACCGCAGAGAAATCTGTGTCCATCTCTGTAGCTGCCTGAGTGCCTGGCACCATGTTAGCATGGAAGGAGCTGCTCCATACAAGCCCACGGAGGCTCAGAGACTTCCAGGAAGCACCCCCACCTCCAGAGGCTCTCCTGATGCCTGGACACTAAGGGGTGCAGAGTCTGGCACAGACACTTTGCTCCTGCCTAATCCAGAAAGCATGTAAGCCTGACTTGGACAGGCTTCTCCCTTAATGGCTGCACTTTCTCTTTCTTTTGGCCAGAGACAAAGGATAGTGGACGTCATCCATGCTTGTGCCACTCCCAATCAGAGCATTGCAGAACACTGGGGCTGGGAAGGCCCCCAGAGGCCGTGTGTGCCTCAGCCAGGGACCCATCTTACATCTCGACCTGGTGAGTGTCCAGCCTGTGCGTGATGAGGGCCTCCAAAGAGGGAGAACCCAGCACCTGCCAAAGCAGCCCAGGCATTCTACCTTGGAATAGCACCGATGTTTAGGAAGTTATCTGTTCCCTCTGACATTATACTGACATCTTTGCTACTCCCTGCCCCACCCATTGCTCTTGGCTTGTCACTCTGAGGCCAAACAGAACGAGGCTAATTCCTCTTCCGTTTGACAATCCTTCAAATTTGGTCTCAGATAATTACGAGCTGTGAGACCTTAGACAACTCACTTCACTGCTACTTGCCTCAGTTTCTTCAACTGTAAAATGGAGATAATATTAGTCCCTGCCTCCCAGGTTATAGTGAAGATCAAATGAGACAATATTTGTAAAGTGTTTAGCACCGTGCACGGCACACAGTAGGTGCAACATAAATACTAGCTGCTATTTTTATGAATGCCCTCCCACCCCAAATCTTCTTTTCTCCAGGCTACGCATGCCCAGCTCCTTCTTCTGGTCCTAAGACAGCATGATGTCAAGGCATCCTGGTCACCCTCCCCAGATATCTTCCATCTGTCAATGTCCTTCCTAAACTGGGACATCTAGAGCTAATATTGCCAGCACGATCTGTCTGCAAAGTCTATCTTCGGGTCCAAGTGTCAGGAAGCACTTCCTTGTCTCCAGCTCAGATCTCTCTCACTCCCACTTCAACTGGCTCCTTGTTCTGTCTTCTGGGGCCACGCCAAGCGAGCCTAATCACTTCCATTGGATCAACTCTTTCTCCTCAGAGGGACCCAGAGACAGTGTGGCCTTTGGGTCGGGAGGCTTGGGCTAAAGTCTGAGCTGTGCCACAGACAAGCTGAGCGTCTCTGGACAAATTGCTTTGCTTTTCTGGGCCACCAATCCCTTGGGAAAGTTTACCCTTGATAAACTGAAGAGCATAAGGTGCCTTGCAGCTCGACAATGCCTACAACCCTGCATCATTGAGCTTCTCTGAGACTTAGTTTTCCCTTCTGTAAAATGAAGGCATGGGCTAGATGCCATTCAACAAATATTTATGAAGCATCTTGCCTGATGGAGGCGTGAGCTCAGCTCTGAGGTGCCTTCCAGCTCAGAAATCCCAAGCCTATGTTCTTTTACATCTCAGATGTCACCGGCGCAGATGGCTCCCTGCAATGATTCTCATGTGCCTGAAGCCCACGGCTTCCTCGGAGGGGAATGAAGTACTCCAGTTAGCCCTGATTTAGAGGCATCTAAGGAAGGCAGAAGATGGAGGCCATAGGCCAAGGCCAAAAGTAGCAGGAGGGCATCTTTCTCACAGGTCAGGACCCTGGCCATGAACTCCAAGGGTGAAGACTGCAACCCCAGCTAGTAGGGACCCGGGGGGCTGGGAGAAGATTCCAAAGGAAAGCTTCCTTTGATGAGGTTCATCTTGGTGTTTCTGGTATCTAGCGCGTGGGGTCAGTGCTTGCTGGAATGAGGAATGACATTTTATCATTATTATTATTGTTCCCTCCCCCCACTAAGGCACGAAAGCGCCTCTGGAGCAGCCATTGCTCATTCTCTGTTCTTGTCTCCCCAGTGCCCAGCACTGTGCCCGACCCATTGCGGGTACTTAATAAATGCTTATTGGGTGATTAGCGACAGCGCTGACATTTATAGAGCCTCACGACAACCCACTTTGCTTGTCCCCATTTTGCGAATCTGGAGACTAAGGCAAGGACTTGCCCAGGGACACGTAATAGAAAACTCTACCCAGTTACAATTGCCATTCTCAACCAGGTCGGATAACCTTGTCTAAGCAGTTATTTGTCTCCATTTGTATCCCTCCCCCAGTGGAATGGATGCTCCTTTTGTCTCTGTATCCCTAGTGTCTAGTCATACAGTAGGTGCTTAATAAAGGCTCATTGAATTCAATTGAGCTGGCTCCCAGGTCATAAGTACCACAGCCAGGATGTCCTCAGGATCCAATCCCCATTGGCTACTTCATTTGGGGGGTGGGGTAGCTAACACAGCAGGCTACAGAGAAATGTTTTCCTTCCCAGCCTAGCACATAGTACATACCTAATAAATACTTTTTGGCCTGATCCTCTGGGCCTCAGTTTCCCCATCTGAAAAAAGTAGCTGATAATACTAATCCTATCTTCTTTGCAGGATTATTTTTTTTTAAAAAGTGTTCCCCAAACTTTTAAGAATAGTGAGCTAATGAGATTACCTTTGGCCTCAGGGGGTCTGGGAATAAAGTTTGCCTTTACTGCTTCTTTGTGGGGTGACTTTGGCCAAGTCATCCACCCTTCTCAGAGCCTCAGTTCCCCACCCTCTGTAAACAGAGGAATATCCTATGTGCCCCCTGTGGCCTTGGGTATGAAGCATCCTCTAAGCCAAGAGTGTTCTTTCACTAAGGATAACTCCCATGCCCCGTTCTCAAGTTCATGGCCAGGGCTTCCAGCAAAGGGAAAGATGCCATCCCACATTTTTAGCCCTGGCCTTTAACATTTGTTTTCTGGGAGGCCTTTCCCGCCTTCCCCAACCTCCCTTTCCCCGGCACTTTTCTTCTGAGATTGTCCCCCCCTCTACTCTGTCTATGTGTCCACTTTAGACTGTGAGCCCCTTGAGAGCAGGGACTGTGTTTTTGCTTTTCTCTGTATCCCCAGAACTTAGCACAGTGCCTGGCACACAGGAGGTGCTTAATTGATGCTTGTTAATTGACGGGCTGACTGACAAAGGTTAAGCTAAGCCTGTACTTGAGTAGTCAGGCAACAGAAGACTTCAGTTCATCCTAGCTGGGCTTTCAGCGTTTCCCTTCTCTAATGAAACTTTCCAGGTTTTCTATTTTCCTCCTCTTTTCTATGCCCCCAAAGTGTGGCTTCCCTCCAGCTTGGGATCCAGCTATAAATGGCTTAGTAATAACAAGAAGGAGAACAGAGTTGAAAGGCCGAGGGCCGCCAAGACCGTTTGACATTAGCTCTGTTTAACCTGAGTGATGGTGGACACGACCACACTTCCCACGGAGCCAGCGCCTTCCTCCTCCCTCTTGCCCATTCCCAGGGCTCAGTGTGAGGACCCCGCTCCATGAATAGCAAGGCTTCCAAGATCCTCACCCTCGATCTGTGTAAATACAGTCGGCCTCTGAGACCTCTGTTTACATCTCTATAAGCCACAAAGAACATTCCTTTGTCAAAATCCAGCTTATTCCAAAGGGAAAATATCTTAGTGAACTCCCTCTCTCCTGATCCTCTTGTGCAGAACCCAAAAAGGAAAGGAAGGCAGCTTCAGGCCAGGCAGTTGGGGCGAGCACAGGGGATCTGCGACCTCAGAGTGGCAGGAGGTTACAGGATGGTTCATGCTTGGACTGGCAAAACCACCACGCCACGCCATCCAACCTCTGAGGGAAGCCCTCAAGGGATGAGAAGCTTGCTCCCTCCAGAGGCAGCCCTCTCCACTTTGGGACAGTGCTAAGGCTAGGCCTCTCTGGCTTATGTTGACCCCAAATCTGAACCCCGTTAACTCTGACCCTTGTTCCCAGCTCTGTCCTTTGCTGACCCCATGAGAATGTGACCTGGAACTGCTTTATGCTTCTCTTTGTATCCCCAGCGCTAAGCATACAGTAGGTACTTAATAAATGCTTGTTGACAGGCAACCTGACTTTGTGGCCAAGCAAATGAAATTAAATTCCTCTTCCAGATAATCCACTTTTCAAAAACCAGGATGCAACAATTATGCTCCTCCTGAGTGCACTCATCTGCAATCCACTCATCCCTTGCCTCAGCTAGACCTGCAGGCTCTCACACACACCTAGGCAAACACTGGGCCTCCATGCAGCCAAGCTGCCTGAGGATCCCTCCCCATAGTGAGGGCCTTGGGGGGCAGGATGCCCTCTTTTTCTCCTTTCTCTCTCTCTCTCTCTCTCTCTCTCTCTCTCTCTCTCTCTCTCTCTCTCTCTGCCTGGTACAGATTGGGGAGCCTTCTCATAAGAAGTCAGTAGATGCCTATTAAATGCATTTCTGCATGAATGTGTGGCTGAATAGGGAGATCACCACTGCTTGGGACCCCTGGGTTCCACACACTAGCCAAGGGAACTGAGCCTTTGTTTCCCCATCCATGCAATGAGGGTTGGGCCTAGATTTCAGAATCATCCCAGCTAGCCAATTTAAGGTCTCCAAAGTGTTTTTCATAGTTTATCTCTTCTGAACCTCCCAACAACACTGTGAGAAAGCTGGCACTACTCTTAGCCCCACTTTACAGATGAAGAAACCAAGGCTGAAAGTTCAGTCACAGGCTTGGTCGCACAGATAATAAGTATCTGAGGGAGGATTCAAACTCAGGTCTTCCTGACTCCAGGCCCAGAGCTGGATCCACTGTGACTGCTTAGACAGAATCACTGAATCCAGGGGAGCTAACGAGGTTCCCCAGTGAGTATAGAGAGAAGGGGCAGGTGGATGCAGGACAAGGCCTTGAAGGGATACCCACAGCTGGTGACCACAGAGAGACTGAGAAGGAGACATCAGACAAGGGAGAGAAGAATGCCACAGAGTAGCAAGAGAAGGTGGCGGACCATGGACAGAGAGGCCAAGAAGGAGGAGGATTCAGAAAAGTACTGAGGAGAGTGCTGGGAACTTGGGGAGGGCGGTTCATGCCTCTGAAGTTTGTCCCCCGTCCGAAAAACCACAAAAAGGGCAAAATGAAAGAGTAGCAGAAAGAACCTGAAAATGAGACCGGAACTCGGCCCCTGGCGCTGGGCTTGACTCTTGGCCCCTCCAGACCTCGGAGAAATAAGAGGGTTGGAATATTTGCCCTAGAAGGCTGCTTCCTTTTCCTTCTTTGAAGTCCTATGAGAAAGACTGGGGGAGGGCTGGGGCCGGGGGGGGGGGGAGCCAGCACAGAATATCTGGGCTGGAAATGCCTTGGAAAGCTGTGCTCTGCACATGTTCCTTGGGGCCTCAGAAGCCTGAGAGCAACCACCCACCCCCACCCCCAGCCTCGGCTCCCAGCTCAGTGTGTGCCTTTAATTTTGGAAAACAGTGTCTATTTTCCTCTCCCCATCTCCCTTGGGTGCAGAAGAAGCATTTCCTGATAAGCCGGCTGCCTTTGAAATCAGCCCTGCTCATCTCATCCCCCCAGAGAGAATGGTTGTGAATGCCCGGGCCCTTCTCCTCTGCTATCAGATAATTGGTTCCCAATGCCCTCTCATTGTAATCGAACAAGAATTAGGTTGGGGAAATGTTCTCCTCCCATTGTCTGGGAGGCTCAAGCCTAGCTGGAGTTTTCAATGGAAAAATCCATAGGTTGCACTGATTATTTTTCCATATAGGCGATGATAGGATTTTCACCCTCAGAAAATGTCCACATCTCAGGCACTGGCTGGGTCTCCTCAGCACATGTTCCCCTGCCCAGGAAGCATCCCTGGCACTCCCTACCCTGAGCCACTACCACTGAATATAGTCCAAGCTGCTCTGAGCCTGCGCTCAAGCTTACCACAACATGAGAATAATATTTCTAATAATCAGTATGATATGTATTTATCATGTTTAAAATAATATTATGATTATGTTATTATTATTAGCCAAAGTCACATGCCAGAAGCTCACTATTCTTCACAAATGGCTAGCAAATGCTTTTTTGACAAATATAAGCCCCATATCTCCATGAGAAGTCTACAAACAGATTTGAATGATGCCAGAGCTTCATCCGGAAACCATCTCCATATGTAACAATGACCCATAGCATTTTTTTATTTTGTTTTTTTTCAATTAATAAGCATTTATTTTCCCTTCCTCCATGTTCCCTTCCCAAGAGTAGAAAGAAAGGAGAGAGAGAGAGAGAGAGAGAGAGAGAGAGAGAGAGAGAGAGAGAGAGAGAGAGAGACAGAATGACTATACATGGTCAAAAAAAACAAAGTCCCCCATTGGCCATGTCCAAATATAGGTCTCCTTGTGCCCCCAGAGCCCAACCTCCTTCTGTCCTCTATCAGGAGATGAGTAGCAGGTTTCTTCATGGGTCATCTGGAAACACGGATGGTCAGCCATTGTATTGATCAGAAGCTTTAAATCACTCAAAGTTATTTTTCTTTATAATGTTGTTACTATAAAAATTTCTCTCTTAATCCTCCTCACGTCCCTCCAAACTAGCTCAGGGAGGTCTTCCCAGTTTTCTCTGAGGTCATCTCCTTCATCATTTCTTATGGTGATATAATATTCCATTAATTACATTCATGTACTGGATTTGTTTAGCCATTCCCCAATAGGGAAGCCAGCACCCTCTTCATTTCCAGTTTTTTACTTAAAAAAGAGCTGCTATAAATCTTTTTTTACCTACACCCAGAATAGTCTCAGCTGTGTCTGAATGGATGTCACCAGACTGGATGTGTATAACCTCCGATCTATGTAGAATGGAAAGCTCCCCTGATGTGGAGCCCTAGCAGAAGTTCAGATCATATGGGAACAATATGAGGGGGCTCATTGTCCCCATCATTCTCCTCTCTGCCCTCTGCTCCTGGCAGCGTCCTGAAGGGTTTTTTGTTTCTTTGTTTTTGCTTTTTTTAGGCAATTGGGGTTAAGTGACTTTCTCACAGTCTCACAGCTAGTGAGTGTTATGTGTCTGAGGCCAGATTTGAACTCAGGTCCTCCTGACTCCAAGGCCGGAGCTCTATTCACTGCGCCACCTAGCTGCCCCATGAAGGGGCTTTCAGTGAGTCTGCCAAACAGGAGCTGACACCCCAAGCCTCTTACGCAGTCAGGAAAAGCAGTTCCGTCACCCATGTGCACAAGTAAACATTAAACCTAAACCTAAAAGAAGGATAGCAGAGCAGTGACCATCTGAATCCGAACTCTGCTAAATACAAGAGCAGAGCAAGATCGATAATTGTGTTAAATTACTCACATTTATAATGCCCTTTAGAGTTTGCAAAGCCTGACATACATGATCTCATCTGAGCTTCATCTTTGAGCTAAGTGGGGTTAGTATCTTCATTTTACAGATGAGGAAACTGAGTCCAAGAGAGAATTAGTGACCTAACCAAGGTCACACGGAGACTTGTCAGTCTTATTTTCACACTATATCCAGCACATGGCCTTCTCTCCACTGCAGCCTCCTCCTTGACTCCTGTGTTCCTGTCTCTTTCCTTTCTAATTCATCTTTCATTCAAATATGCACAGTCAAGGAAAGCAAATGCCAGGTCCAGAGTAGTTGACACAGTGTGGGGAAAGCTGGCCTGGAAGGGAGGAGACCTTGGGTTAAGTCCAGGCTCTGACATTTGCTGTGTAGCCTCTTTCTTTTCTTCCTTCCTTCCTTCCTTTCTTCCTTTCTTCCTTCCTTCCTTCCTTCCTTCCTTCCTTCCTTCCTTCCTTCCTTCCTTCCTTCCTTCCTTCCTTCCTTCCTTTCTTTCTTTCTTTCTCTCTCTCTCTGTCTTTTTCTTTCTTTTTTTTGGGGGTGGGGCTTGGGAGAGGAGACCTTGCTGTCATTGGCATGGGGAGCTCCCTGTCCCAGATTAGAAGCTCACTAATGGGTTGCAGGTGGGGGAATGAGCAGGAACATTAAAAGTGATATACTCAACAGATCTATTTGCATATTATGATTTCTGAAATCAGTCAGTGAAGGAATGAACTCTGGACAGGCAGTCATAAAACTTGGGGTGGAGAAGCAGCTTTGTTACAAACTAGCTGGTTGACCTTCATGTTGTCTGTCTGATCCTCAGTCTCCTCATCTGCGAACTGGGCATAATCATATATACTGTAGTCCACACAGATCTGCTGGGATATAAATGTTGGAGTGCCTGTAAATCACTTTATAAATGGGGTGACTGTCATTTTTATGGAGGGCACTCAGTGAGTACAGGTGGAATGAATAAATGAATGAATGAATGAGCCACATAGGAAGCCAGGGGATCACAGAGGATGAGAAGAGAGGACACTCCAAGTATATCAGGTGGCCTCTGCAAAAGCTGAAGGTAGGAAAGGCCATGTCATGTTCAGGGGATAGTAAGCAAGCCAGTTTATCTGGAAAAGAGAGTGAGCAAAGCAGACAAATGTGAAATATGCCTGGAGAGCTGGCTGGGATCAGGGTGTAAAAGGCTAACAATGCCCGACAGGGAACTGCTGAGTTGTCTTGGAATCACTGAGGAGCCACACATGATTCTGGACATGGGGGGTGATAGTTTCCATATGATCTTTGGGAAGATCATCTTGGCAGTGGTGTGGAAAGCATAGGATGGTTGCTAGATATAGTGGGGAGATAGCACTGTCCGGGTTTGGCTCCTGAATTGATACAGAGAGCAAGGGAGGAAAAAGAGTTGAGAAATATAGTGTTCAAGCCATGAATGCAGACACCTGGAAGGAAAATGTTGCCCTCAGTAGATGCAGGGAAGTCCAGAAGCTCAAGATGAGCTTGAGATGCCCAGGAGATGTTGTTGGGAATGTTCAGGCTCAGATTCCTTAAGAATCTGGCCCAGTAGTATTCTCATTACAAAGGCTCAGATTCTTAAAATCTCTCTCACCCCAATCAGTGTTGTAATAAATGTTGTCTCTATCCAGGGAAAAAAAAGAAATGTCCACTAAGCATGCAGTGGTATGGCTCAGGAGAGAGGCTGGGGCTGAATGTGGAGATCTCCAAATCATCTGCATGGAGATGATAAATGAGCCCACGGGAGCTGAAGAGATCATGAGAGAAGGTGTAGAAAGAGACAGAGCCTCAGGGGACACATCTGGTGAGGGAAGTAGAAGTGCCTGACCCAACCTGGCAACTGAGGAGCCGTCAATCAGGTAGGAGGAGGACCGGGAGAGCACAGTGCTATAAAGATCCAGGGAGGAGAAGGGACTCACGAGGAGACGTGGCCAACAGTGTCAAATACAGGAGAGAATTCAAGAAGGATGGGAACCTAGAGGAACCCATTGCATTTGGCAACAAAAGGTCATTGGTGACCTTGAAAGAAATCGTTTCAGTCAAGACGTAGGGTCAGAAGTCAGACAAAAAGGGTTGAAAAGTGAGTGGGAGGTGAAGAAATGGAGGCAGAAAGGGCAGACCTCCTTTGCTAGAAGTTTGGTTCTAAAGTAGAGGAAATAGGATGTTAATTTAAAGGGACATTACAGTTAAATTAAATTGTTTTTTAAAGGATGGTGGAAACCCAGATGCATTTGTAGGGAGCAAGGAAGGATCTACTAGATAAGAAGAGAGTGAAAATTAAAGACAGAGTAGATGGTGGTGGGGAAAAATCTGTTGAAATAGGCATTGTTATCCTCACTCTAGAGAAGTAAAAACTGAGGCTGATGTTAAGTGACTTTGTCAAGGTCACACAGATAATAAGTGGAGGATGGGACAAAGGGGATATGTAGAATGGTTGGCCTTGGGGAGAAGAAAGAACACCGCATCATCAGAAACTGGAGTAAAGGAGGAAAAAATGGGCAATGATATCAAGGGGGGTTGAGGTATGGATAGTCAAGATGGCAGACAGCCCCTGTTTTCTCAGTGTGAGAAGAAGGAAGGTCCTTAGCTAGATGGAGGTAGAGGCCATAAAGGAGGTTTGAAGTGAGAAGAGAAGATTTGGGGGATACAGAATCAACAAAGGACAAGTAAAAGGGTGGTCTTCACTACAGAGAAGGCTGTTGTTACTGCATAATTGTACATCATATATTTGTAATAGACCCAGCTGGCATGGTGCCACCTCTTCCTTTCTCAATATTCAACAGTAGTGATGTAGAACACAAGAAGGCTCATGGCCATGGCCCCTGGTTCTGCCCTTGGGGACCACGTAGAAAAGATGAATCCCTCTGCCCCTTGGGTAGAGCCTTCATGTCCCCCCAAGTCTTCTCTTCTCCAGGCTAAACATCTAACATGGACTCAAGGCCCTTCCCCATCCTGGTTGCTCCCCTCCAGTCTCCAGCTTATCAAAGTCCTTAATTCATGGCGCACAGAAGATGGACCCAGGACTTGCCAAGTCTTAGAGAAGACTACGTTCTGCAGAAGCCTTCAGGGACACTGAGGGCCAGGGGCCTCAAGTCTCAGGGCAGCCTCTAGGCCCTTCACTGCCAAGCATGGTGGTCCAACATGACTGTCAAGAGCTGAGATGTCCAATAAAATGAGCCAAAATCCTCTTTCTTGGGAATTTGGATTTGCCTCTTGCCTCTTAAGCAGCTGTAGAAGAAGATGAGAGCATTCTCTGTGGCCTATATTAAGCCCACATTCCTGATGGCCAAGGAGGGAAGGGAATGTCAAAGGTGACTCCTCAGATTAAGCAGATTTTGAGCCAAAACAATTATACACAAAAAAATTTGATCTCCATGCTATGAAACCCTCTTTCGAACAAAGCCTCAGTCGGGTCCCAGAGAGCTTGACTGCATTTCTGTAAAGTCCCAGAATTTAACATTTCATTATTGCCAGGACCTGTCTGGCAACCTCAAGAAATTCTGTGCTCCAGTTGTTGTTAACAACCCGCATCCAAGGTCAGTCAGCAGCATAAAATGGTGCCCTCATTCGAAACACATTCTCTGCCCCCGACAGCCAGGAAAGTTGGGTGCGACCTCCACCCAGAGTCCTGTAGGGCCCCTGTGGGGATCAGGCAAGGCTGGAAAAGGGCAGAATGAAAGCCTGAATCAGCCTCAAAAAGCAAGAGCCCATGATCTAGAGTCCAAAGACACCACAGAGGTCATTGAGTCCAGATCCCTTCATGTCCTAGATGGGGAAACTGAGGCACAGAGAAAAGATGAAACTTGCCCAGTGCCACATGAATAATGAATCACAGAACTAGGATTCAAACTCATGTCTTCTGAGGCAGCTAGGTGACATAGTGGATAAAGTGCTGGGCTTGGAGTCAGGAAGATCTGAGTTCAAATACAACCTCACACATTCACTAATTGTATGACCCCAGGGAAGTCACTTCACCTGTTTGCCTCAGTTCCCTCAACTGTAAAATGGGGATAATAACAGCACGCACCTCCCAGGGTATTGTGCAGATAAAATGGGATCATGTTCACAAAGCACTTAGCACAGGGCTTGGCACATAGCAGGTGCCTAACATATGTATATACATACATATATACATACATATATATATATATATATACATACATACATACATACATACATATATATGTATATGTGTGTGTGTGTGTGTGTGTGTGTGTGTGTGTGTTAGGTAATGGGGTTAAGTGACTTGCCCATTGCCCAGGGTCACACAGCTAGTAAGTGTCAAGTGTGGGAGGCTGGATTTGAACTCAGGTCCTCCTGAATCCAGAAACAGTGCTCTATCCACTGCACCACCTAGCTGCCACCAAAATGAGTATATTTATTAAATGCAATATTAAACACCCCTAATGTGGCACCCCCCATGCCACCCCCTGGGTGGCTGCCTGCCTTGCCTACTCTGAGTCCTCACTCCTCTGCCACTGTATGAGGGGGGCATAAAATGGTTTAAAACTCAGGCCCTGCTTTCATGGTGCTGCTCCCTGTCTAGTACAGGTGAGAATAAAGACCTGGACACAGACCCTCAGGACTGGAAAACTAGGACAAGGTCTGGGAGGGCTCCTGGGAAGATTCAAAGAGCCCTGGCAGGCAGGATAGCTTCCTCCCTCCCTTCCTGCCTTCCTGTCTCTCTCCTTCCTTCCTTTCTTCCTCTCTCCCTCCCCTCTCCTTTCTTTCCTTCCTTCCTCCCTCCCTCTATTTCTTCCTTCCTTCTCTGCTTCTTTCTTCCCTCTCTCCCTTCCTTCCTTCCTCCCTCCCTCCCTTCCTTCCTCCCTCCCTCCCTTCCTTCCTCCCTCCCTCCCTTCCTCCCTCCCTTCCTTCCTTCCTTCCTTCCTTCCTCCCTTCCTTCCTTCCTTCCTTCCTCCCTTCCTCCCTTCCTCCCTTCCTCCCTTCCTCCCTTCCTCCCTTCCTCCCTTCCTCCCTTCCTCCCTCCCTTCCTCCCTTCCTTCCTTCCTTCCTTCCTTCCTTCCTTCCTTCCTTCCTTCCTTCCTTCCTTCCTCCTTCCTTTCTTCCCTCTTTCCTTCCTTCCCAGACTCCCAGAATCTCTGGGCCCACTAGAGGCATCTAATCTAACCCAAGCATATCCCCAAGTAGCCTCTTTTTGTAGCCCCCCGGGGTGGGGGGGGCAGAAATCCCACCCCTAACCTCCAAGGCCATCTAGTGATTGTGGGACAGTTCTGATTGTTGGTGTCATGGGCCAGGATAGGGGAGTTAGCACCCTACACCCCACAACCCCAGACAGAACTTAGTGAGTGAGCTGCAGACCAGGGCAGGTAGATGGCCCGAGACACTGCCAGGGCCCACTGGGGACAGGATTCTAGGGTGGTGCTCAGAGCTTGTGGCAGCTCCAGAGACCCCAAACCCCTCCTTTTCATTTCCTGGCCTGCAGCTTTTACCTTCCTACCCCGCTTTTTAAGCACCCTGAGAACTGCTTTTTTCTGGGGTTATTTGTACATCTTTTTGTTAAAGGGATTGATTATTCAGACCCTCAGGCTCTGAATGATCCATCGTGCCAGAATATTGTTAGTCTTTTTTCCTTCTGTCAAACACAGTCTCTCTCTGGTGACAGAATCCAATTATTTCAGAGCTAGAAGAGGTCTTCGAAGTCAGCTCTTCCACCTCCTACCTGACTGAGAAGCTCCCCACGCCCACCCTCAATCTACCTGGCAAGTGCTTGAAGCCCTGCAAAGAAGGGGGACCCCACCCCCCGGCAGCCCGTTCCACTTTGGGATAACTACCAGAGTCCTCTCCCAGACCTCTAGCCCCCCCTGCTTCATGGGTCGTCCATAAGTCATCATCAAATAAGCATGGAGAGCTTCCTACAGCCACCTTGGACTTCAAGACTGTGCTGGGCCTCCTAAGGCTTCTAGTCTGCCTGGGAGGAGCAGCTGAGGAGTGAGGCTGTGTTACGCTCAGGCATCACTTCCTACAAGGGAGTCACCCTTTCCTAGCCCTCCCCCGCTAGTGTCAACAATCATTTCTTAAGCTCTTGCTGCATGCCAGGCATTGTCCTAAGCCCTGGGGATTCAAAGAAAGGCACAAACATTACCGGCGCTTTCTGTCCTTGAATGGCCTCATATATATACTTATAGCATTCACTCCTTCATGGGTCCCATGTGTGTAGAGACATGCATATATATGGATAGACATAATATATGTACACATTATAATATAAAGGAGAAATATAAATAAACATAAATAGAATATTGAAGTAATATAAATTAATATAAATTAAAAATAAATTGTGTGTATAAATATGCATAAATAATATAAATTATGTACATACATGCATCTATACATAATTTATGCACACACACACAGCAGATCAAGGAATGAATGAGCAAACATCTACAAGGAAGTACAGTATACTTCGAGGGGGGAAGCACACAGTCTCATGCCTCAAGACCACACGTTCCTATTTCTTCCTTCAGAAGTTAAAATCTCCATAAGGAAGCCAGTAGGAACCAGCAGAAGACCTACTGAGCTTCCTGGGCATTTCAAGAACCCAGCCCTGATGCCATCTTTTTCTTTTTTTTCAATCAATGTTTAAAAAAAACACACACAACTGTGTGATTATTAACTAGAACTTCTAAAAATATGCTCTGCTTAAAAATCACATTTCAAGCAATTTTGAATAGAGCCTAATTGCCAAAATATTAAAAACCAGAATAGAACCCCAGAGTTGGGGGGGGGGGCAGTGAGCATGCCAAGGCAGCCAGACACAAATCATCCTTATTGAGTAGCAGCAAGTGCTGAGCCAATTAAAATAGAGGTGGTTTACGATTAATGGGTCATGCTGAGCTCAGCTGGAGAGTTTGGAGAAGGGGGCTCAGGAGCTCCCACCAGGTGTCTTGAAGGCTCAGAAATTCTAACTGACAGTTTCAGAACAGAGCAAAAGCCCGTGCCTGAGATGACCTCTGGATTCCAAGGATGCTCTGTGCTACTGCACACATGTGGAGCAGAAGCCTCCAAATGCCCGCCATCTTGGAAAAAGTAAGCTCCCTGAGGGCAGTACTATTTCATATCTTGAAATACCTAGCACAGTGGCTTGTGTCTAACCAGGTAAATTTTAAAAGGTCCCAAGGTCATAGTAATTCTGGCCTTGGAAGTATAGCTATAAGTATATGACTAGCCCAAGATGATACCCCCAGTGAAATCTCCGTAACAATGTGGAGACTGGAGGTGGCATCCCAGCTGTGCCCTAAGAAAATCCACTCTCTTCTGGGTGCCTCCCAGAGCTGTCCAGTGCCCCCATACCATTAACAAAGGGCCACCAGGAAAGGTAAGGACAGAGTCAGCCACTGGTGTTTATGAAAAACAGGATTAACTCTGTCAAATCCTCTCTTTAACAGAAGAAAAGGACACAGAAATGGATGCTATTGGTACCCAACTTAATTAAGGCAGGGGAGAGAGGATTAGCCAAGTTAAGAATCATTTATTGAGTGCTTACTGTATGTCAGGCAATATCTTTTCAGGTCAGGAATACAAATACTGGCAGAAATGAAGGCAGATATAAAAAACAAAAATAAAAAAAATTAAGAAAAAAAGGCCTGCCCTCAGAAAGCTTACATTCTAATGGAGGGTGACAACACATAAAATGGAGCTGAAAGGCTGGGGGTTGATAGGAAAGGGAGAGATGAAGATATCAGGGAAAGGGCATTATTGAGAAATAGCAGAAGGGCCAGGAGTTCAATCTGCAGAGAAATAAAGACATGACTAGCTTGGTCAACCTCCTTAAATGGAGCCAGTCAGGGTGGAAAGTTCTTAAAATGTGAAAAGTCCAAGAATGAAGTGAGTTTCCAGGGTGAGTAAATCTCTGGGGTGTTATAGAAAAAGGCTGGGAGAAGCAAGAGCAAAGCCCAGAGGAAAATGAAGATCCTCCATGGGTTTGGACCACCAACTTTAACATGCCTGTTTTGTTTCCCTTCAGTGGTCCAGCCACAAGAGTAAGCACCCACGATCTCAAAACAAAACAACAGCCCCCACAGCCATCCACTTGTCCATTTAGAGGTCATGTCTTATGGTCTCCTG
Source organism: Phascolarctos cinereus (assembly GCF_003287225.1). NCBI lineage: Eukaryota > Metazoa > Chordata > Mammalia > Diprotodontia > Phascolarctidae > Phascolarctos > Phascolarctos cinereus. Next base: position 5,291,993 of record NW_027555625.1, read on the forward strand.
TGGGGCCTTGGGCTTCACAAAGAGAGCTATGGCTGTCCCTACCACCTGCTAATGAGTTCTTGCTGCTTCTCCACTTGTTGGGAGAAGACACCACCAACTCCCTCTGGAAAGATCCTCAAAAACTCCTGCTGTCGGGGGGGAAATCTGCTCTCCAGTCCTGATCTCATGTTATCTTCCTCTCTTCCCAGCCTGGGAGAAATATGGCTTCCCAAAGTCTTTAGTGAATTGGGTCCCCTTGCCTAAGGGGGTGGGGCTGGTACACCTGAGAAATGACTATTGATTGGAGGATAGGAGGTCAGAGATCAGGAGCTGTAAGATGTCTCAGAGAGAATCTCATTAGAACGAGGGAAGGGGCCAATAACGGCCCAGTCCTCTAAGATGTTCAGGATGAGGTGGCTAAGTTCCCCAGGCAGGTAATAAGCTATTTTTCCTTGAATTTTATTTGTAATTTTGTAAACACCCCTCAGAAAGACCTACCTTCAAGGGGCAGCTAGGTGGCGCAGTGGATAGAGCTCCGGACTCGAAGTCAGGAGGACCTGAGTTCAAATCCAAGCTAAGACACATAACACTCACTAGCTGTGTGGCGCTGGGCAAGTCACTTAACCCCATTGCCCCGTTAAAAAAAAATGCAAAAAAAAAAAAAGACCTACCTTCAAATTCAGCCTCAGACACTTACCAGCTGTGTGACCCTGGGCAAGTCACTTAACCCCATTGCCCCATTAAAAAAATGCAAAAAAAAAAAAAAGAAAGAAAGAACTACCTTCAAATTCAGCCTCAGACACTTATCAGCTGTGTGACCCTGGGCAAGTCACTCAACCCTATTTGCCTCAATTTCCTAATCTGTTAAATGAGCTGGAGAAAGAAATGGCAAATCGCTCCAAAATCTTTACCAAGAAAACCTCAGATGGGGTAATGGAGAGTCAGACATGACTGAAATGACTGAACAAAAAAAAAAACTCTCCCAAAAGAAAAGAGAAAGAGTCTCAGAGGAATCCGGAATATTGCCTCTGGACATGTGCAAGCCCACTGATTGTTGTAATCAGATGTGGTTGATATGTCTCCAACCCTGGCTCTAGCAAGAGGTAGGAAAAGGGAGAGGAGGATGCCGCTGTCCACATCCCTAAAGTCAAAGCTCTTCCTCTTATCATAAAGGATGGGGGGGGGGGCGGACAGAGAAAGGCTGGCACTGGCAGTGAATGTACAGCCTCCAGCTGGCCCAGGGGCAGAGGCACATGTGGTCTGAGGAAATGTAACTTTTCCTGCTCCCAGAAAAGCAGGGGAGGAAAGTGCCTCGGCCCTGCATAGGAGTCTTCACAAACAGTCTCACGGGCTGTATCTCTTACTCGGGGAGCAGAGAGGGGAGTGTGCACATCTGGAATCCAAGCCGCAGGTTTGGATTCTGCCGTGGCCACAGGCTGCCTGCGCCACATCGGCTAAGTCCCTTACTCTCTGTGACAGACAGCTTCCTCCAGCGTGAAGTGCGGGTGCTTGGACGAGGCGGGCTCCGCGCTCCGCGCCCGCTCACACTCCTACAGCCCTTCCAATTCCATTAAATGTGACACATATGTGTTAAGTATTTGCGCTAGGTGCCAGAACGGAACGTTCTCTGCCCACAAGAAGCTTACATTCTGCTGGGAGATACGATTAGTACACATTCAAAATGTAAGCAGCGTACCAAGACACACAGCGCAGTGTTAGTGTGGGAGAAGGGACTGGGGACCTCAGGAAAGGCACGAGGCAGCTCCTGCCCTGCCCCCACCCCCACTCCATCCCCCATGTCTGGCCCAACACACCCTGGACGCGCGCGGACCAGGTCTTCTCTTGGGAGCTGGCAGCAGAGTCAGTTTCTTTAGCTCAGTTTGGAATTTGTTCAGTTGTTTTTTTCAGTCGGTGTCAGACTCTTCATAACCACATTGAGAGTTTTCTTGGCAAAAATGCTGGAGTGGTTTGCCATTTCCTTCTCCAGATCATTTTGCAGGGGAGGAAGCTGAGGCAAACAGTGAAGTGACTTGTCCAGGGTCACACGGCTGGTAAGCCTCGGAGGCTGGATTTGAACTCAGGAGAAGGATCCTTCCTGACACCAGGCCAGGCACAGTATCCAATATGTCACCTAGCTGGCCCTAGTTTAGAGTTTACTGCGTGGAAATAACCACAACAAAGCTCCATTTTCCTCCGTTTCTGAGGTTTCCCAAACAGAGGTAAAAAGAGATCGGATTCAATAAACTATAAGGTTCCTCTCAGCTGTTGCAGTACATGTTTGGGGTTCTAGGCTCTCCTGAGAACTGCACGTTCCTGTGAATATCCCACAGTTGAGAGTATAAGGTCTAAGGCCCTAACACTCACTGTTCTGTGGCCCAAGGTCCCTCACAGCTCTGATGTTTTCTTTGTTCTAAGGACCCTCTCAACTTTCACATCCTGTGTGTTCTCTCTGACATTTTGTGTTCTGTGTTCTAAGCCTTGTTCTCCACCTATGTTCTACATGGAGGAAGGATCAGGAAGGAGGCTGATGTGAGGAGGCAGAGCCTTCTGGGCCTGGGAGATGACCTGTGTGGAGGCACACTGGCTGAGGAGAACCATTGAGGGGTTGGTGGGGAGAAGAGAGGGTGCATTAATGAAGACAGTATTTCTTCTTTCCACCCCACCCCCACAGCTCCGCTAGGCAGAGTTAACTCCACCAAAAGTGTTGTTTTATTTTTTTAATTGATGTAGTTCTTTGGGAATTCTGCTCAAAAAAAAACCTGTGTGATTTTCAGGGCTGTTTTATTTCTTCATAAATCTCTTCCTCTCTCTATTTATTTTTTCTATTGGATAAGTTTAAGAACACTGCACAAGACAGCCGTCCAGAAATGGTTTGTCTCTGCCCTCTCCCAGCCAGTCTTAGGGAAGGGGTGGGGGAAGGGACCAATGCCTACTCCCTCCATCACAGTGAGGCCAGGGGATCCCAGAGCTTAAAAAGACAACCCTTGGGAAGCTGGGGAACCCACAGCAGTCACTAACCTTCACAGGGCAACTTGATACACTGAACACAATAACTTTCAATTGGAATTAAAGAGAAAACAAACCTACCTTGAGATTTTACCCTTAGTAATTAAGCTGAAAGAGAGCAAGATGTCCATTTAATGTCCCACAGACCCTGTTCTGGAACAACCCAATGAAGGGAGCAGAGTTAGGCTACTGAGTCCTCGCCTTTCTTGGACATGTCTAGTTATGGGGCTCTAGGAAACCAGTTTCCCCTATTCAAATTGCTTCCATGGAAGGAGAAGAGCAATACTCACACTGCCCATTCTGCAAGGTTTTATAAAGAAAGTGTCATGAAAACCTTACATTTGTGACAAGACAGTGGAGACAGCATGTGCTGGGAGGTAGAAACCGCCAGCATTCCCACTTGGGGGTCTGGGAAGATTTCCTGGCTCTTCTATAGCTCGCAAACCTAGTTGTTTGCTTGTATCCTCCCCCATGAGACGGTGAGCTCTTTGAGGGCAGGGACCCACTATTGCCTTTCTTTGTATCCCAGCACTCAGCACAGTGCCTGGCACATAGTAGGTGCTTAATAAATGCCTGTGGATGACACATTTCTGAAGGTAGGTCACTTCAAGGAGAGGATTAGGACTCCTCTACCATCCTAGGTCCCAGAAGTGTTTAAACTCCACAAGAGAAGGACCAGATTCACAGCTCAATAAGGACAGACTTAGCCCAAAGTACCTAGACTAGCCTAGATTTCTGAGGGCATCAACCAACCAGCCAGGACCCTGTGCTGCACTGAGTGAGCTTGTAGGAGATACATCAGAAGCCCTGGTCCCTGCCCTGAAGGAGCACACAGTCCACTTACAAAAGCAGGAGTATATACAAGATAAAGATGGTCTGTATACTCTTGGTGTAAGAGTCTGGAGGAATGAGAATGTTGAAGGTAAGAGCAGTCAGGGGAGGCTTCCTGGAAGGGCAGTCTAGAGATGGCCTATACTAGTATGTGGAAAAGAGAGATGGAATTCCAGTGAGGGAAACAGCCCTTCTCCATCCTGGAAGCCCTCCAGCATTACCATGTCCTTCTTAAGCCAGGGCAACCAGAGCTAGACACAGTCCTCCACCCATATAGGGTCTGACCAAGTCAGTGGGATGACCACCCCCCTATTCCTAGATGGTAAGCTATCGAATTCAACCACTAATTATGGAAAGAAACTGAGGCAGACAGATGCGAAGTGACTTGCCCAGAGTCACACAGCTCAGAGCACTGTCTTCATGGTTACAAGTCCAGCACTGTCTCCCAATAACCGTGCACTAACCAGGCAGCTCCATGAACGCGGGGATTTCTGGTGTTCTGTCTCTCCTCAGAGTCTACAATGGTGCTTGGGGCAGCATACGCATTTAATAACTCTTAAAACCTTTAGTCTAAAGTACGGACCAGTTGTAATCTTCATGCATGTAGAGAATCCCTGCCTAGTAAAATTGTGACTCCTCACAGAAGTAAGGTGTCCCTGACATGAAACACCCGGTCCAAAATGGCAGATCTTGCTGAGCTGACCCATGTCTTTGGTTATAGGATGCTTTTTGTTTATCAAAGTTTCCATTTTGGGATATCTCTAAGAGCAACATTGGGATATTTCCAGTGTGTGACCAGCTCCAAATGCCTTCTTCCCTAGAGCCTAGATTCCTGGAAATAATGAGATTTCAGAATCGGGTCACTGGCAGTATCAGGACAGATAAATGCAACCAGCTTTCTCAGGCAAATAAAACATCCACAAAAGCAGGGATGGTTCTGTTCCATTTTCCCTGGTGAGGTGCACCACCAAGGACAGGGCAAATACAAAAATAACTCAGAGAGAGGAGATGGCTGGCAGCTTGGTTCTTGCCAGTCAGAAATCGGAGCAGACGTTTGGTGGCTATCCAGGGTGGGAAATGACCTCCAAATAATCAGAGTTCCCCATTCCCTAATTCTTAAGGCTTACAAAGTCTGCTCCCTGAATCCACACTGGGAGGGGTCTTCTGCGGTGTTATTATCCTCATGTTACAGATAAAAGTAATGAAGTTCAGAGGAGGAAGTGACTCCCAACGTCACATAGTTAGGAAGTCTTTGAGCCAGGATTCAAACACAAAACTCCTGACTCCAAGGGCTGGCAAGGATGAGATTTGAGCCCGGGGATTTCCAACCCTGACATACACCAGGTCAGATCAGAGTGTCCAGGAAAGAGCTGGGGGGTGGGAGTCATGTAACTCCCATGACATTGAGCTAAGTGCTGTATGCTCTCTGAACCTCATTTTCCTTCCCTGTATTTATGTGTGGACCCAGTCAACTGATTGATCAATAAACAATCTAATGATTGTTTGTAGATGATATAATATATTATAATATAATTACTAATGTATCAATATAATAATTACATAATATTATATTGTTATATATGATAGTATTTACCATGTGCTAGATACCGTGCTAAGTTCTGGTGATATAAAGCAAGGCAAAAACCAGTGCCTACCCTCAAGGAGCTTATATTCTAATGGGTTCATGTGACTCCTTTGCACCTCCATCATCTTTCTGTGGAGGGAAACAAGAGCTACGTTCTGTGTATTTGTCCCCTCACAAGTGGAGAGACCAGGGGTGGAGCTCCAGCTGAGCTCTTGCTGGAGATTTTCCTGGGGTAGTCTCAAACAAGGTGGGACTCACAGGGGTCAGTCCCTGAGATGAGATGCCATCAAGCCCATGTCAAGAACCTTGAGGAGGAGCCCCGGGACCTGGTGTTAGCAATATTCAGACAATTTATCTCAGAAACTCATTTTTGTGAGGAAAATATTGCACAGACATCAATAATGCAAAGTAAAATAATGAAAATGGAGTTATTGCTGTTTTATTTGCTGCACTCGTAAAGCCATTTTCAATTTCCTCTGCCTGGCCGCCAGAGGAAGGATCGCGGGACCTGAGCAGTCTCTGCGTGGGCCGTTCCCCGCTGCGCTGTGGAGGTGCTGTGCGATAGGTGATTTGTAAGCTTTCAGGGTTCCTGGGAAATGGGCTAATCAATCGACAAGGAGAAAATGTGTTAGGGGCTGAGGGACACAAAGACGAGTAATTATATTAATAACGACAATAATGACTGGCACTTCTGTAGTGCTTTAAGATTTGCAGTTTGTTGTTCAGTTGTTTTGGCCATGTCCGACTCTTTGTGACCCCATTGGGGTTTTCTTGGCAAAGACACCGGAGTGATTTGCCATTTCCTTCTCTAGCTCATTTTACAGATGAAGAAACTGAGGCAAACAGGGTGAAGTGACTTGCTTATGGTCACACAGCTAGGAAGTGTCTGAGGCCAGACTTGAACTCAGAAAGATGAGTCTTCCTGATTGTGCCCAAATTTGCAAAGCTCTTTACAAATAGTGTCTCATTTGAGCCTCACAACAAGCTTGTGAGGAAGATCTTATGTTTATCCCCATTTTACAGAAAAGGAAACCATCTAAGAGATTGAGTGACTGGCCCAGGGCAACACAGCCTGTCAGTATTTGAGACGATACTTGTCCTCACTTCTTCCTAGCGCACATCCAGCTTTCTATCTCCTACTCAAGTTGACTTCTTCAAGGGAAAAACAGTCATTTTGTTCATGATTGTTCATGCTAATGGTTCACACCACGAACCTCCATAGACAGAAACAAAATGCAGACAGAGCCAATAGAAAGGAGCCCTGGCGAGGAAGGCTCCAGCATCGGATGCGACGAGCAAAGCCTTCGGGTTGAAGGTGGACCTTGAATGGTGTCTTGAAGGAAGCCAAGAATTCTAAGGGATGCGGATAAAAGGTGAACACTCCAGGCACAGGGCACAGCCAGTGCAAAGGCATGGATGTGGGAGATTGTGTATGAGGAGCAGTTAGAAGGTCAGTTTGCCAGATGGTAGAGTACATGGAGTGAGGAGTATAGAAGAACGGAAAGGAACGAAGGAAGGGGTTGGGTTGGGAAGGATTCACTTTAAACACTGAGCAGAAGTATTTATATTTATCTGGGAAAGCAATAATAGAGGGGCAGCTAGTGGCACAGTACATAGAGCTCCAGGCTGGAGTCAGAAAGACTTCTCTTCCTGAGTTCAAATCCGGCCTCAGACACTTGCTAGTTGTGTGACTCTGCGCAAGTCACTTAACATGGGTTGCCTCAGTTTCCTCATCTGTAAAATGAGCTGAAGGAGGAAAGGGCAAACCACTCCCCGGTGGAGTCACCAAGAGTCAGACATGACTGAAAGGACTAAACAACCAAATAATAGGGAGACAAGGAAATTTATCGAGGGGTGGGGTAACATGATCAGACTGACATCTTAGGAAAATCACTTTGAAAACTGTATGGAGGACAGATTGGATGCAGGTGACCCCTGAGGCAAGAAGACCACGTGGTAGTCTTCCTTCACAGTGATGAGGGTCTGCCTGAATTAGGGTGATGGCTGTGGGAGCACAGGGGAAGGCACATATAGAAGAGGTGTTCTGTAGATGGAGCAATTGATGGGAGGGATGAACTGAATGAGGAATCCAGGATGGCCCCTAGGTTGCAAACTGGGTGACTGAAAGGATGGTGGTGCCTTCCCCATAACAGGGAAGTTTGGGAGAGTGGGCCCCGCTACAGGGAAAAGTGAATGAGGGGTAATTGTTGCATTCCACCTTGGTGAGACTACGTCGAGAATGTCATGATCAGTTCTAGGAATGACAGTGTGAGAAAGACTTTGCCGAGGATAATGACTAGGATGGGAGAGAGGGAGAGAGGGAGAGAGAAGAGGAGAGGAGAGAAGAGGAGAGGAGAGGAGAAGAGAGGAGAGGAGAGGAGAGGAGAGGAGAGGAGAGGAGAGGAGAGGAGAGGAGAGGAGAGGAGAGGAGAGGAGAGGAGAGGAGAGGAGAGGAGAGGAGAGGAGAGGAGAGGAGAGGAGGGAGGAGAGGAGAGAGGAGGAGAGGAGAGGAGAGGAGAGGAGAGGAGAAAGAGAGACAGAAACAGAGAGAGGGAAGAGAAGGGGAGAGGAGAGGGGAGGGGAGGTGAGAGCAGAAGGAGAGAGGAGGAAAGAAGAGAAAGAGAGAAAAAAGGTAGAGGAGAGAGAAGAGAGAAAGAAAGAGGGAGAAAAAAGAGGAGAGAAGAGAAGAGTCAGACAGTGAGAGAGCCCGCATTTAGTGTGCTGAATGCTGGGAATGCAAACATAAGCTAATAAGAAAGTCCCTGTCTTCAAGATTATATTCTGATGGGCCGAGACAATACATGTGGGGGACAGGAGAAAGGGGAAGAGAGGTAAGGATTTTGGAAGCAGGTATGAGAGAAGTAAAAGAGGGATTAGCTGTGTTCTGCTTGGCCCCAGAAATGGGGAGGGGCTGTGTTGGGGGGACCTATGTTGGGGAGTGAGGGGGGGGCAGCAATTTGGTGTGAGGAAAAGCTTCCCAGCAATGTGCACTGTCCCACAGTGGGCTGGGCTGCCAAGGGAGGCAATGAGTTCCTAAGCAGTGGGGGTCCTCAAGCAGAGGCTCCAGGTCTGCTGGTCAGGGATGTGGAGGGTGGGGCTGCCTAGCTGGTCTCTGAGGTCCCTGCTCATTCTGACCCACTGAGGGCTGGAGTCAGCCTCTGCCCTATCTGGGGAAGCCTGGAGAGCACAAAGCAGAATTAATAACTTTCTGCTGCTCTTCCAGCCTTGCTGTAACACCAATTAATTTCTACTATCTCCTCAGGAAATGGGGATTTAACAGTCCAGTGAGGTATGGCTCTCCTCTGACACATGCTCAGAGCTAGAATTTAATTCAGTTCTGCAAATATAAGGCAGTTCATCTTGGCTTTGATATGAAATAGGAGCTAGAAGAGAGAAAGCCCCTTAGGAGACACCCACCCAGGTCATCAGTGCAGAAGACACACTTAATGGTCTTTTAACAAAATAAAAATACACAAACATTGCATTTCAGAGAGAATCATTCAGGAGGAGAAAATCAATTCCCATTCTTGTATCTTTTCCCTTCCATGAGGCCCCAGAGAGGATGCAGAGGAAAGACTTGAGGACTCTGGAGAGCCAGTCCCTAAGAGTAGTTGGATGTGAACAGAGATGGAAATAGTCAGCACGTGACATTCATCCCATGTTTGCACGTATGTGTATATAAACACAGGTGCTTCCCAACCTGGAGATGCTGGGATCCTGTGTGAAGAAGCAGGTGGAGGCTGTAATTCAGTCCTGAGAGAGAACCTTGGACCCACTGAAGCAGAGAAAGCATCAAGCAGCCTCCTCATACCCAGGAAGCTCCTGGAGGGTACAGACAGTTGTTACCCTGAGAGCCCCCAACCCAAAGACCTGAGTTCAAGTACTGACTCTGCTATTTTCACTGTGTCTCTGAGCAAGCCACTTCCCCTATTCTGGTCAATTTCCTTCTCTGCAAAATGGAAGCAGGGACCCTGAAGCATCTTCCTGGATCCCTCAGCGATCTCCTTGACTCCCATGGATCACCATGCTGATGATGCCCAGGTCTACCTGTCCAGCCTCAGCCTCTGTCCCGGGTTCTAGTGACATGTCAGCAACTGCTTTCTGGATATTTTGAACTGGGTGTCCTAGAGACATCTCAAATGCCATTCTAATTCCAAAACAGAATTTCGCTATCTTTTCCTCAAACATCTCCATTTCTGCCCAGGACATTGCCATCCTTCCAATAATCCAGTGCGGCTAACTCAAAGTCGTCCTTGACTCTTCATCCTCTCACACCTGCCACATCCAATCAGTTGCCAAATGGTGTGGAAGATGAGTTAGAGAAGGGAAAGGCTGGAAGCCACTTGGGAGTCCATTAAATTAACCCTAAAAGGAAAATTCACAAGCTCTTCTGCACAATTGCTCAATTTATCTTCCTAAAGAGAATCCTGACATTTACACCTCCCTGCTCAAGCATCCTCACTGATTCCCTTTTACTTCTTTGTCTAAGTACAAGCTCCAGGCCCAGAGGCCTGTCATCATCTGTTGCACCCCAACTTTTCCGGGTTTATCTCATGGTACTGCCCGTTCTACACTACACCAGCCCAATTAGCCTCGGCCGCTCCCTCCTAAACTCGGCATTCTGTCTCCTGCCTTCAAGTCTTTCCAACAACTGATGTGCCTCCTTCCTGCCTCTCCTAATACTTAGGTTCCTTCCAGGTGCACCTCACACACCCCCTCCTGCAGGAAACCTCTCCTATTCCCCACCAGTGTTCGAGCTCTCAGGCGGCTCCCTCCTCCTGTTATCAGTGGAGAAGCTGCCCCTCCCATGGAATGGAAATGCCTTGAGAGCAGCGACCCATTTCTGTCGTATTTTAGCAGCCTCCAGACCCGCACGGAGGGTGCTTGGTAAATGCTTGTTGGAGCCCAGTGCTGGTGTTTAAGTTGTTATTGTTGATGGTGGTGGTGGTGGTGGCCTTGGTTCTCAGAGAGCGCCGTGACATCAGGAAGGTGATGTCACGACTTGCATTGGAATTGGATTTGAGTGAGGCAGGGGCTGTGCAGAGTCATCACCCTCACTTTCTTCCTGGAGTCAAGGGCATTTAAGCTCTCTTCTAGCAAAGATGTTCTATGTTCTAAGGGTGATCTCAGCTCAAATATTCTCTGTTCTAAGGCTCCTCCCAAATCAAACATCTGGTGTTCTATGTTCTACTGTCCCTCCCAGTCTTTGTCCTAAGAATCCACCTAGAACTAATTATTCTAATATCCTGTCATCCGATACTGCCCAGCTCTGACTTTCTGTGCTGTAAGGTTTCCAAACTTCTAGGTGACACTTTATCTTAAGTTCTAAGCTGCCTCCCAGCTACAATCTTTGTTCTAAAGGCCCTTCTTACTCTAAATCCCATAATCCCACACCACTGGGCTTTCTTTCTTCCTTCCTTCCTTCCTCTCTCTCTCTCTCTCTCTCTCTCTCTCTCTCTCTCTCTCTCTCTCTCTCTCTCTCTGTCTCTCTCTGTCGCTCTCTCTCTGTCTCTCTCTTTCTCTCTCTCTCTGTGTCTCTCTGTCTCTGTCTCTGTCTCTCTCTCTCTCTGTCTCTCTCTCTCTCGGAACAAGAACAAGAAGAAAAACAAAAGAACAACAAGAAGAAGAGAAACAAAAAACAATAGTAAAAAAAAAATGTTCCCTATAGAAGCAGAAACATACTTAGCTCAAGGACAGGGCATGCAGAGACAACCCAAAGGTCATAGGTCTTCCAGAAGAACTTAATAGGACAAAAAAAACCTTAACACCACAGTGAAGTAAATGATGGAAGGAAACTGCCCAGAATTTCTGAACATAAAAAATGAAATTCCAATTGAAAGAATTTATGGATCACCTCCAAAAACAAACAAACAAAAAACCAAAACCCAAGACTTCAAACTCCAAGACATATCATGGTTAAATTACTAATTCACTTCAGAAACAACAAGTTCTGCAAGCCTTCAGAAGAAAGCCCTTGGAGTACAAAGTAAAGGAATGAGTAACAGAGACCACTCTGTACCCACCTAAAGATGGAGGAGGGAATAGAATAGTGTGCTCCGAAGAGCAATGGGGCTCACGAGGCAGGCTAGGGTGACCTACCCTGTGAATCTCATGGACGCAACGATCAAGAGGCATTTGAAACATTTTTAGAAAGAAAGTCAGAACTGAGGAGATGGTTCGCTTCTCGAATACCCCAAACAACAGAATGCAGGAGGAATGAATGAAGGTTGCAGCCAAGGACAGCCACACCAAAAGGGCCAACAGGAACCAAGAAGCAGCTTCCTTCTGAACATCCACAGGCAGACACAGACAGTGGCAGAAGCCTGGGAGAGGTGCCCATGAAGAGGCGGGCATGGGTATCTCGGACAGAAGCTGGAGACACTGCCTACAGGTGAATACTGCTTTGTGGGAGCCCTGGCCCTACGTTACAACATGGGAGGCTACGTGAAAGGGGGAGCAGGGGAATAGAGAGAAGTAGGTGATGTGCTAGGATCAAATCAAAAGCTAGTAATGAGGGCAAGGTGACCTATGTGGTCTCAAGAAGAGAAGAACCTGCAGGGGAGTGGGTGAGGAAGAGGAGGGGAGTGACTGAAAAGGAGGGGAAGAAAGGAGACCTTACTTTGGTGAAGGAGGAGGTTTCACTGATGAGTGCTCCTATGAATGAAGAAAGATGGTCCATGAAGAGAGAGGAGGAGCTTGTGATGGGTGTGGCCTAGGGGATTCAGTGCTTGAAAAGGCTACTTGTCCTACATCAGGCGAAGCTGGAACTCTTGGGGGCTACTGGCACCTGGATAAGTGGGAGAAGACGGATTGAGGAAGTAGATTTCTAGGCAAATGGGAAAAGGGTAACCAGAGGAGGTTGATAGGTGATGTGATGCATAATCTGGGACATGGTGGGAGAGGGGGCCTACCATGGGGCAGTGCCCATCTCTAACACTTGCAACAGTTGGCATCGTTCTGGGAGTGATGCACAATGGAAAGGAGAGTAGAGCAAGCTCTATGAGGCGTGGCTGAAATACCTAAAGGGCAGAGTCTAAAATGGAGCTCTTGGAGCCTTTGCTTGCATGAGGAATACAGAGAAAAGAGAGCCCAGACAATTATAGGGTTATGAATCAGAGAATGAGGATCTAGAGTAGACAGAAAGATAACGGATAATGAGAGAGTTAGATGCATCCTTTCTGGAAAGAGGTGCAACAATGAAACAAAAAAAAACTAGTGAATAGGATTAGCTAAAGGGTTGGCGAGGAACATGAACTCCAGTTGACTGAGACGAAAAAAGAGAGAGAGAAGAATTACATAAACCATATAAGATAGAGAAAAATGAGCTAATAAAACCGCAAAAGGAAGGGACAATGAACAAGAGGAGGGTTCCTAACCCTGGGAACTAGTGGGGATAGGGCCACTTAAAAAAATTAAAGTGACTGAAGGAGCATAATACTATGTTCACAGCAAAAGAGGGAGGAAATCGGGGGGCAGAGCCAAGATGGCAGAGTGAAAGCAGTGACTTTCTTGAGCTCTCCCCCAAACCCCTCCAAATACTCAAAAAAATGGCTCTAAACAAATTCTGAAGAAGCAGGACCCACCAAAAGACAGAGTGAAACACATTTCTAGCCCAAGATGATTGATCAGAAAGGTGTATCTCACCAGGCTGGGAGCGCAGCACAGTGCGGCATGGGCCCCAGCAAACCTGGAGCAGGCCTCAGAGGACTGAATCTCGAGCAGCTGTGGAGGTTTCCAGACTCCTCAATCCATCAATGCCAAAGACAGCTTAGAAGGTCAATGGGAAGAGTCTGTTTTTGCGGTGCTAAGAGAGGAAGGCAGGGTCTCAGCTCCATTCTCCAAGAGCATAGCCCGGGGGGGGGGCAGCTGCTTCCCGAGCTTCTGGCCCATAGACTGAGGGGGAATCCAGTGGCTTATCAGAAGGGGATTGCAGGGATCTCTTTGCCAGTGCTGAGGCAGGAATCTCTTGCTTTGCCCTGTTTGGATCTGGGACACAGTTCTGGGCAACAGTGCTGGGGTGAGGAGGAGTGTGGCCACGGTGGAGCTTATACTGGCCGTGAAGAGGAACCCCTCCTCACAGTTACAGGGTAGAAAGCTGTACTTGTGGTCACAGGCCAGGAAAGGAGTAAACACCTTGCCCCTTATCATACCACCTTAGAAGAACTGAAAATTTACAGGGCCCTACAAGTATCTCTGAAAACAGCTGTACAAACCCCTGAAGCTTGGGACACTACATTCTCACATTGGAAGCAGACTCTTACCTTAACAAAGAGTTTAAAACTCAAGTAATTGGCCGGATCATGAGCAAGCAGTGCAAAAAGAGTCAGACTATATTATCTTACTTTGGTGAAAAAGAAGATCAAAATATACAACCAGAAGAAGACAACAAAGTCAAAGCTCCTACATCCAAAGCCTCCAAGAAGAATATGAATCAGTTCCAGGCCTTGGAAGAGCTCAAAAGGGATTTTGAGAAGCAAGTAAGGGAAGTAGAGGAAAAACTGGAAGAGAAATGAGAGTGATGCAAGAAAATCATGAAAAACAAGTCAACAGCTTGCTAAAGGAGACCCAAAAAAATACTGAAGAAAATAACACCTTAAAAAATAGCCTAACCCAAATGGCAAAAGAGGTCCAAAAAGCCAATGAGGAGAAAATGCCCTAAAAAAAAAATTGGCCAAATGGAAAAGGAAGTCCAAAAGATTACTGAAGAAAATACTTCCTTAAAAATTAGAATAGAGCAATTGGAAGACAGTGACTTTATGAGAAATCAAGACACTGTAAAACAAATCCAAAAGAATGAAAAATTAGAAAACAATGTGAAATATCTCATTGGAAAAACAACTGACCTGGAAAATAGATCCAGGAGAGAGAATTTAAAAATTATTGGACTATCTGAAAGCCATGATCAAAAAAAGACCCTAGACATCATCTTTCCAGAAATTATCAAGGAAAACTGCCCTGGTATATTAGAACCAGAGGGCAAAATAGAAATTGAAAGAATCCACAGATCTCCTCCTGAAAGAGATCCCCAAAGGAAAACTCCTAGGAATATTATAGCCAAATTCCAGAGTTCCCAGGTCAAGGAGAAAATATTACAAGCTGCCAGAAGGAAACAATTCAAGTACTGTGGAAACACAATCAGGATAACACAAGATTTAGCAGCTTCTACATTAAAGGACCGCAGGGCATGGAATATAATATTCTGGAGGGCAAAGGAGATAGGATTACAACCAAGAATCACCTACCCAGCAAAACTGAGTATAATCCTTCAGGGGAAAAAATGGTCATTCAGTGAAATAGAGGACTTTCAAGCATTCTTGATGAAAAGACCAGAGCTGAATAGAAAATTTGACTTTCAAATACAGAACTCAAGTGGAACATGAAGAGGTAAACAGGAAAGAGAAATCATAAGAGACTTATTAAGATTGAACTGTTTACATTCCTGCATGGAAAGATGATATTTATAACTCATGAGACCTTTGTCAGTATTAGGGTAGTTAGAGGAAAAAAGTTATATGTATGTATATATAGATAGATAGATAGAGGGCACAGGGTGAGTTGAAGATTAAGGGGTCATATCTGGAGAATAAAATTAAGGGATGAGAGAGGATTATACTCGGAAGAAGAAAGGGAGAGGTAGAATGGGGTAAATTATCTCACAAAAAAAAGAAAAGAAAAGTCTCTTACAGTGGAGGGGAAAGGGGAAGGTGAGAGGGAATGAGTGAATCTTATTCTCATAGGATTTGGCTTAAGGAGGGAATAACATACACATTCAGTTGGGTGTGGAAAGCTGTCTTACCCTACAGGAAAATAGGGGGAGAAGGGGACAAGAGAGCAGGGGGGTGATAGAGAGGAGGGCAGATTGGGAAAAGGGCTAATCAGAAGTACTTCTGAGGATGAACAGGGTCAAAAGAAAGAATAGAATAAATGGGAGGGCAGGATAGGATTAAGGGAAATGGAGTTAGTTTTTCACAACATGTCTACTATGGAAGTGTTTTGCGTAAAACTGCACATGTACAACCTGTATTGAGTTGCTTGCCTTTTCAATGAGGGTGGGTGGGGAGGAAGGAAGAGAGAAAATTTGAAACCTAAAGTTTTAAAAACACATGTTTAAAAAAAATGTTTTTACATGCTACTGGGAAATAAGAAATACAGGAAATGGGATACAGAAGTCTATCCTGCCCTACAGGAAAATAGAAGAGGAAGGGGATAAGAGAAGGGGGGAGAGATAGAAGAGAGGACAGACTAGGGGAAGGGATATTCAGAATGCATTCCATCTTGGGGTGGGGGAGAGGGGAGATGGGGAGAAAATTTGGAACTCAAAAACTTGTGGAAGTGAATGCTGAAAACTAAAAATAAATAAATTTATATTAAAAAATCATAACTTGAAATCATAACTTGAAAACCCCCATTTTAGAGACAGATTGTGGAAAATATATACTTAACTCTAATAATGTTAAATGTGAATGAATTAAATAATCCAACAATATGAAAAATAGTGACACATTGGATAAGAAAACAAAAACCTACAATCTGTTGCTTACAAGAAATATACTTTGAAAACAAAGATATATATATATACAATAAAACTGAGGGGATAGGGAAAATTTTATAGAAGAAAGATTCATAGATGGATCAATAAAGAGGTAGGTAGATAGAGACAGAGACAGAAAGATGAATAGTTGGAGAGATAGATTAGATAAATAGATATAGGTGGATAGACACACAGGTAGATAGATAGATAGATAGATAGATAGATAGATAGATAGATAGATAGATAGATAGATAGATAGATAGATAGACAGACAGAGATAGAGAAAGAGATAACAAATAGAGATAGAGAGTGAGCATTGTGGACAAATGCAAGCAAACAAATCCGTTCTTCCCCTCAAGGAGGGTAGATTTGGTGGGGGAAAGGCAATCTTTTCATGCAGAAATGTAAACAGTTCAGCCTTAATAAGTCTCTTGTGATTTCTCTTTCCTGTTTACCTCTTCATGTAACACTTAAGTCCTGTATTTGAAAGTCAACTTTTCTATTCAGCTCTGGTCTTTTCATCAAGAATGCTTGAAAGTCCTCTATTTCACTGAATATCCATTTTTTCCCCTGAAGGATTATACTCAGTTTTGCAGGGTAGCTGATTCTTGGTTGTAATCCTATCTCCTTTGCCCTCCGGAACATTATATTCCATGCCCTCCGGTCCCTTAATACAGAAGCTGCTAGATCTTGTGTTATCCTGATTGTGTTTCCACCCCTAGAAAATATGCAGGTGGAGAAGACCAGACAGTAAAATAAGGGCACACTCCAGACCTGTGACTTCATCTATGTGGCGCCTCCCTCAACCAGTGCACACAAATGCTGTGCGCGTCAGTGAACATTAGTGACCCTTATAGTCTTGGAGAAGCACCTGCAGCCACAAGATAGTGAGGCAGAGTACAGAGTCTGAGCTTGGAGGAAGGAATGCCTGGGTTCGAATCTCACCACAGACGATAGCTGGGCGTGTGACCCTGGGCAAGGCTCTAGACCTCTCTGGGCCTCAGGTTCCTTCTCTCCAAAATGAAGGGTTCAACCCAATGACCTCTAAGGTCCCTTCCTTACCAGGACTTGCTTCCTTGTCTCCTTCCAGCCCTAAAGCTATGACCCTGTGAACTATGAACTTGCCCATTGTCACACAGATGGAATGTGTCAGAGGAAGGGCTTGAGCCCACCCTATCTCTGCTCCAACATTGGCTCTCTTTCCCCTAAAGGACTAATGAGTTCAAATTCAGCCTCAGATGCTTCCCAGCCCTGTGACCCTGGGTAAGTCACTTAGCCGCCATCTACCTCAGTTTCCTTATCTGTAAAACGGGGTTAACAACAGCACCAGCCTCTTGGTGAGGATCAAATGAGGAAACATTTGTAAAGCCCTTAGCCCAGGGCCTGGCACACAGTAGGTGCACACAAATGCTCCTTGCCTTCCTTTCCTCTTCCCATACAATTAGTAAAGACCGGAAGGGCTGAGTTTTCAGGGTGATCGTTCAGTGTCGTTTCCTGATTTGTTTATCGGCCTTAGGTTTGTTTTGTTGGCTGGTCTGTTTCACTCAGTTTCTTTATTCCATGACTGATTGTGTTTGGGGGTCCCTTATTTTGTCTGGGTTGCTGCTGCTCTGGCTTATAATTTGGTCTGTGTGATAAAAGAGTAAATAACTACATACAGGCATTTTTGTTTATGTTTTACTGAACTGAATTCAAATGAAATGTGCTTCATTTATGCACTCTCCCTCCCCCCCAAATACTTGTTCACTTTTATGAGAGTGGGGGAAGGGCCTTAGAAATGAACTGGCCCAACAATTCTGCTTTACAATTGGGGAAAGTGAGGCCCCAAAAGCTACATTGGGGATGGTTCAGGGAACCAAGTCCAATTCTACCAAGCGCTCTGCCCTCAAGTCTCCAGCTCCCAGCATCCCCTTCTCCTCTCACTGGGCCTCTGCCCTTGGAAGGGGCCTCCCAGCTCTTCCTTAGCCCCCTGGACCATTCATTCCACTGTCTGTGATCAGAGATCTGCAGTCATCCAATAAAAACTTCCGTCCTGTTCTAAGGGCACAGACAAGACAAGCTAGGACCCACGGGGAAACACAGAGGGCAGCCGTCTGTCCCCTCCCCCAGTGCTCATCAGAAGAGAGAGTAAGACTCCTTGGAGTGACCCAGCCTAAGGAGAATGGAAGCCATTTGGGGCTTCCATTAAGGGAAGGAAGAAAGAAGCAGATTAAAGTGCCTACTATGTACCAGGCCCTAGACTGAGCACTCCACAAGTACCATCTCATTTGGGAGGGAGGTGCTGTTGTTATCCCATTTTACAGATGGCACACAGTAGGTGCATAATAAGTGCTCCTTGATTAGCAGATTAACTTGCCCAGGGTCACACAGCTAGTGTCTAAGGCAGGACTGGGACTGGGATCTGCCTGACTTCAAGACCTCCCCTCAATCCCCTGTGCCACCTGGGTAGCTGAGGCCTTTCTTTCTGCCTCTGATCTCCTTGGGGAACATGCTCTGGACCGAAACGCCTAGACCGATGGAGAGGCTATTGCAATAGCCCACGCAAAAGGTGATGGAGGAGGTGCTGAGCAGAGAGAAGGGGGCAGGAAGGCAGCCCCTAAGTGTGAGCCACCCAGGGGAAGCACTGGCCAGAACACAGAACCTGGAGCCAGAAGGACCTGAGTTCAAGTCTTGCCTCAGACACCTACTAACTGTGTGACCTTGGGCAAGTCACTTCACTCTGCCTGCCCTGGTTTCCTCATCTGTAAAAGGAGGGTGATAATAACACCTCCCTCTTAGGCTATAGTGAGGATCAAATGAGCTAATGATGTATAGTGCCCTGCAAACCCCAAGGCATTACATATATGTTGTTATTATGAACTATATTGAGCCCAAATCTGGCTCCCTTAAAATCCTCCCGCCCAGCCCCCGACTGCTCCCGATGCTGACCTCCCCTCTCCACATTCAAGGCGGATGAAACACTTAAAGGCGGCTCTTACAACTCCCCTCCTCTCAACTAAACCCCCTGTCACCAGACGCGAGTCTTCAGTCCACGGCCTTGCTAGAGGCCTGTGCTTGATGGGGAGCAGAGGAGGCCTCCTTCCTAGTGGTAAGTCGCTTATTATAGCAGGCCTGACCTTGAACTTCCGGGAATTGCGGCCACCAGATGTGTGGCAGGCCCGGATAACCCCCTCCCTCAGCCAGGAGCAGAGGGGGATCCCCAGAAAGAGGCCAGTGCGGAGCCGGGCGATGAGAGCCGCACCCTGGTCCTTCCCCAACCCGGCTGTGCGGGCGGCCCTGCGCAGCGCAGGGATTTAGCCTCCAAGTCTTCCCGTGGTGTGACCGCCAATGAGGACAGCTTTCCCGTAATAGAATTTTGATAAATGTCATCTGCAGGACCGGGCCTGAAGGAAGGAAAGGTTCTTGGAATCGTCTGGCTGTGAAATGCAAGAGAAGCTGATTACTCCCTCGGGGAACTCGAGGCGGCAGCGGGAGGACGTGAGGGGCTGACCCAGTAGCACCTGTCCGCACACCTCAGCAGGTCCATTAGACACCCCTCAGCGGTCACCTGGCCCAGCCGTTCTGCCAGGGTCAAATCAGCTTAGCTTTCACCTGTCCCGCCCCCATGCCTCTGCCTTTTCTGCAAGAAAAGGAATGAAAACACTGTCGACGCTCCTCACGGACTATTTCAGGGTCCCAGCCAGCAAAGGAAATGAGATAAGTCTTGCATGATTCTGGGAAAGTCACTGCCTTCTCTGAGCCTCGGTTTTGCCATCTGTAAAATGGGGATAATAATACCTAAGGGTAACCAGGTGGCACAGTGGATAGAGCACTGAATGTGTAGTCAGGAAACCTGAGTTCAAATACAACCTCATACTTACTAGGTGCGCAACCCTGGGTAAATTACCTAACCACTATCAATCTCAATTTCCTCATCTGTAAAATAGGCATAATAATAGAGTCTACTCTGAGGGATGGTTGTAAAGATCAAATAAGTTAGCCTATGTAAAGCACTTTGCAAACCTGAAGGAGTCACAGAAATGTCAGCTCCTAAGGACAGACCTGTCTGAATGCTTACTGTGTGGAGGTCTTCTGCTGGACTCGGAGACCCTTACCTAAGTGCAAGCCTCCTGGAGAACTGGTGTGGTATAAGGCTACAGCATAGACAGGCAGGAGGTCTGGGACACTTCCTGGCTGTCTTGTCTCAGAGCACTGAACCGGGAATCAGGAAAAGCTTTATTAAAATCTTGCCTCTGGAACTTAGCAAGTCACTCACCTGCTCTAAACCTCAGTTTACTCACCTGTAAAACATGGATGATCATACTTGTGATCGATATAGAATGAAAACAATAAAATAAAAATATCAATAAAGTAAATAAAAATAAAACGATAAAGTAAGGCCATCAATAAGCATTTATTAAGTGCCTACTGTGTGCCAAGCACTATGCTAGGGATGTGAATGCACATGGATGTGTGCCCCAAGCACCCGTCTTGGTCCCAGCCCTGCCCCCAGTCATTGTGGAGAAGGGATCCACCCTCCTCATCACTGACCACCTACTGTCCACAGGCAGGTCCATCAGTCCTGCCTCTAGCCCAGTCCTCACAGCCCTCATGGGGGAAGCTACTCCTCCAGTGAAGGGGCCACTGCCACTTACCGGGCAGAAAAAGTGCATCACTGACACAACGAGGCTTCCTGGGGGAGAGACATGAGGCAGCGTGTAGCAGACGGGCCACACCTCCACCATCTGCCCTCCAATCCCATGGCCGAAGCTCAGGACCCTGAATCCAAGAGCCTGGGGATAGCCAGGCTTCCCCCAGAGCCCTCGGCCCCCATCCCTGTGCAGCTGCAGCCACAGCAGCTGAAGGCCCAGAAGGGAAAGGTCTGGCCACCAGAGTCTATGACCACTCCGATGGTTCTAGCTGGAAAGTGATAGGATTTTATCAGTGGAATTCCATTAAATAAGAGACACTCCCATCTGCTTTGCAGCTGACCCGTGCATGGAACCTGCCCAGCTGACATGCAGTGGAGACCTTGCTCTTAGAAGGAGAGGTCCCTCCAGCAAAGACCACCTTTCCTCTGCATCCTCAGCACAGCCTTTTCTGCAAGAAAAGAATGAAAACACTGTCGATGCTCCTCACCGACCATTTCAGGGTCCCAGCCAGCAAAGGAAATGAGATAAGTCTTGCATGATTCTGGGAAAGTCACTACCTTCTCTGAGCCTCGGTTTTGCCATCTGTAAAATGGGGATAATACTTTGTCCATTCATCTGAAATTCAACCTGTCCAAAGCTGAACTCATTACCTCCCCCCACCCTGTCCACCATCCCCAAGCCTTTCCCTTCCCCAGACTTTTCTATTATTGTTGAGGGCACCACCATGTTCCCAGTCCCCCAGGCTCACAACCAGGGTATCATCCTTGATTCCTCAGTCTCACCCCCATCCCCCACCCAGATCAATCTGCTAACCCAAGCTGTCAGTTTTACATTTGTAGCATTCTTTTCTACTCCCCCTTCTCTCCTCTGCAATTCATCTTCCTAAAGCCCAGGTCTGACCCTGTCATCCCCCCAACCCCTGCTCTGTTCAGTGTTCCAATGTTCCAGTGATTCCCCATCACCTCCAGAATCAAACACAAAAGCCTCTCCTTGGTGTTCAAAGTCCTTCATTACCTCGCTCCTTCATACATTCTGTCTTCTTGTCCTTTCTACCCATCTATGCATTCTCCAATCCCCTGTCGATGGCCTCTTTACTGTTCCTTGAACAAGACCCTCCATCTCCTGACCCTGGGCATTTTCCCTGGCTGTGCTCCATGCCTCAGATGCCCTCCCTCCTCATCTCTGTCTCCCTGGCTTCCTTCCAAGTCCTGGCCAAAATCTCTCCTTCTACAAGAAGCCTTTTTGGATCTCTCAACACTAGGGCCTTCTCTCTGGTGATTGTCTCCAATGTAACCCATCTAAAGCTCATTTGTCCACAGGCATTGGCATGCCATCTCCTCCATTAGACTGGGAGCTCATTGAGGACAGGGGCTGCCATTTTGTTTTTTGAAGGAGAGAGGTTACTTTTCTTTGTATCTCCACCACTTAGCACATTGCCTGGCACATAGTAAATACTCAATAAATGCTTGGTGACTAGCAGACTTGGCCCCTGAGCTGATCCCCTAGGTGACAGATAACAGGTGACTTCACCCTTTTCTAACCATCCATGTCACATTCCAGTCACTTCCAGAGCTTGCCTGCATGCTGCATTTGCATCCCCAGCCCACAGTAAGTGCTTAATAAATCACTCAATAAATCACTTTATCACTCATTCATTTATTTCATCCCTTCATTAAGCAGATAAGGAAACAAATTAGGAAATAATTTGCCATGGTCCCTCAGGTATTTCTGCTCCTTTAAGCTGGTGCACTGTTCTTCTAACTGGTCTTCCAACCTCCATCCCAGTATTGCCTCCTCTCTTTGATTCACCCTCCATCTGATGACCAGTCTCATCTTCTGTCTAGACCGTGTAGGTCACTCCTTTTCCTGGAAGTTTTCTGTGGTGAGTGACAGAAAGTAAGTCTGATCTCTTTAACCCTGGCATTCAGGGCCCCCCACAATTAGGAACCTTGAGAGGGTAAGATGGCTTAATGAAAAGATTCCAATGACCTTTTGTTGGGATATTCACATTAACCATTGTTTTCAGGAAATGTGGCTCTGAATGACTTTATTTTTTCCAGTTTTAAGCAGTAGACATATAAGTTTAATGCCTTTATATTAAAATAGCATTGTTACAGTCTTCAATATAAACTGTAGCATTATCTTCAAGTGATGGTAATTTGCACCATTACAGAGCACTTTCACAGCCTAGGCATTTAAAATTTTTTGTTATAAATTTAATTGAATTGAAACAAATCCCCCTAGGTCTATGGTGCATTTGTAAAAAGCACTTCCAGGGGACAGAGCCAAGATGGCGGAGTAAAAGCAGTGACTTGCTTGAGCTCCCCTTAAACCCTCTAAATGCTTGTTAAAAAAATGGCTCTAAACAAATTCTATAGCAGAAGAACCCACAAAAAGAGTGAAACAAATTTCCAGCCCAAGACAACCTGGATGGTTGATTAGAAAGGTCTATTACACTAGGCTGGGAGAGGAGCAAACCTAGAGCAGCCTGCAGAGGACTGAATCACAGGCAGCTGTGGTGGTTTCCAGACTTCTCAACCTACAAATGCCAAAGACAACGAAGGTCAGTAGGAAAAATCTGTGACTGCAGTGAGAGAAAAGCTCAGTCCCAGCCCTAGTACCCGCATGACCCTGAAGTGGTGGCTGCTTCTGGAGCTCTCAGCCCACAGATGGAGAAGGAATCAAGAGGCTAATCAGAGGGGGATTGCAGGGATGTCTTTGCTGGTGCTGAAGCAGGATTCTGTTGCTTTGCCTGTGCTTGGATGTGAGTCACAGTTCTGGGTGGCAGTTCTGGGGCAAGGAGGAGTGCTGTAATGGTGGTGAGACAGAATCCTCCTCATAGTTCCAAGGCAGAAAAGAGTACTTGTGGTCACTCATAGACCAGAGTACAGGCCAGGAAAGGAGTAAACACCTCACCCTTGATCACACCACCTTGGAAGAACTGGAAACTTACAGGTCTCAAGAAGTTATCTCTGAAAACAGCTACACAAAACCCCTAAAGTTTGGGACAGCTCACTCTCCACACTGGAAGCAGACCCCTACCTTAACAAGGAGTTTATAACTCAAGTAATTGGCTGGGATCATGAGCAAACTGTGCAAAAAAAAAAAGGTCCATAGAATCTTATTTTGGTGACAAAAAACATCAAAACATACAACCAGAAGAAGACAACAAAATCAAAACTCCTACATCTAAAGCCTCTAAGAAAAATATGAAGCAGTCCCAAGCCATCAAAAAGCTCAAAAAGGATTTTGAGAAGCAAGTAAGAGAAGTAGAGGAAAAACTGGGAAGAGAAATGAGAGTGATGCAAGAAAATCATGGGGCAGCTAAGTGGCACAGTGAATAGAGCTCTGGCCTTGAAGTCAGGAGGACCTGAGTTCAAATCTAGCCTCAGTCACTTAACACTTACTAGCTGTGTGACCCTGGGCAACTCACTTAACCCCAATCACCTCACCAAAAAGCAAAAAAAAAAAATCATGAAAAATAAGTCAACAGCTTTCTAAAGGAGACCCAAAAAAATTAAACTGAAGAAAATAACACCTTAAAAAATAGACTAACCCAAATGACAAAAGAGGTCCAAAAAGCCAACAAGAAGAAGAAGACCTTGAAAAGCAGAATTAGCCACATGGAAAAGGGAATCCAAAAGCTCACTGAAGAAAATACTTCCTTAAAAATTAGAATGGAGCAAATGGAAGCTAGTGACTTTGTGAGAAATCAAGAAATTGTAAAACAAAACCAAAAGAATGAAAAAATAGAAGACAATGTGAAATATCTCATTGGAAAAACAACTGACCTGGAAAATAGATTCAGGAGAGATAATTTTAAAATTATTGGACTATCTGAAAGCCTATAAAGAGCCTAGACATCATTTTTCAAGAAATTATCAAGGAAAACTGCTGTGATATTCTAGAACCAGAGGGTAAAATAGAAATGGAAAGAATCCACCAATCACCTTCTGAAAGAGAATCCCAAAGGAAAACCCCTAGGAATATTATCCAGAGTTCCCAGGTCAAGGAGAAAATATTGCAGTCAGATAGAAAGAAACAATTCAAGTATTGTGGAAACACAATCAGGTTAACACAAGATTTAGCAGCTTCTAGATTAAGGGACCAGGGGGCTTGAAATATGATATTCTGGAGGGCAAAGGAGACAGGATTACAATGAAGAATCACCTACCCAGCAAAACTGAGTATAATCTTTCAGAGGAAAAAATGGATATTCAGTGAAATAGAGGATTTTCAAGCATTCTTGATGAAAAGACCAGAGCTGAATAGAAAAGTTGACTTTCAAACACAAGACTCAAGAGAATCATGAACAGGTAAACAGGAAAGAGAAATCATAAGGGACTTATTAAAGTTGAACTGTTTACATTCCTAGATGGAAAGATATTTGTAACTCATGAGACCTTTGTAAGTATTAGGGTAGTTGGAGGGAAACAATATATATAGATAGATAGATAAATAGATAGATAGATAGATAGATAGACAGGCAGACAGATAGATAGATGGCACAGGGTGAGTTGAAGATGAAGGGGTGATATCTAAAAAATAAAATTAAGGGGTGAGAGAGGATTGTACTGGGGAGAAGGAGAAAGGGAGAAGTAGAATGGGATAAATTATCTCACATAAAACAGACAAGAAAAAGCTTTTACATTGGAAGGGAAGTGGGGGAAGGTGAGAGGGAATGAGTGAATCTTATTCTCATTGGATTTGGCTTAAGGAGGGAATAACACACATATTCAATTGAGTATGGAAATCCATTTCACCCTACAGGAAAATAGGGGGGAAGGGGATGAGAGGGGGTGAAAAAAAAAAAAAGCACTTCCATCCTCAATGTGGAGGGTGGCCCTTGTTACAAAGACAAAGAGTTAACATTTTACATGAACCCCAAAGTCTGGCTGAACCTTTCATATAAATTAGTTCAGTACAGCCCTGATGCCAGCCTTTGGTGTGGGTTCTATTCTTACCTCCATTTTCCAGACAAGAAAGCCAAGGCTTGGAGAGCAGAACTCCAAGGACAGCAACAGCTCACAGTGATTTTGGTGTCTGCATCGTGAGCCCAGGACAGACTAGATGCACCAAGAGAAGGCACATCCAAGGCTTTACAAGGAGGCTAGCAAAAAATCTGTGCCCTGTTGTCAGACAGCATCTTGAGCCACAACAAAGGGACTTCTAGGAACTGTGTTTGATGGTTAGGGTTAGAGGCAGCTAGGGTCCCTTATCAAATCCTTATTTCACCCTAAGTCCCTTTGCCACACATACTCCAAAAATTTGAGCCCACGTTCTCCTGGATTTTGGATCTACTTGCTGCAGAGCGTGTTACCAATTTTTAGAAGAATGGGGAAATATTTTGTACCAACTATTCTTATTATATCTCCTTAGTAAAAGCTAATTCCAACCGGCTGATTGATATCAACTGACAGTTGTGGTGGGAAACACACTAATGGGGACTTGTAAGCTGTACTATTATAAAAATGATACCTCACCCCTCGGTGCAATGGAGACATAGCAGCCGTGCTCTGGGGACCCAGCCTGTGAATTTGAGGAGGGCTTAGGAGAGGGATCTGTTTCATTATCATCCTTCCTCACAGCATTTTAGAGCCTCGAAGCCAAAAGGGACTTTAGAGGTCACCCCATCCAACCTATCTCTAAACAAAAATCTCCTCTATGCCAGGCCCGCTAAATAGTCATCTCTATCAAGGAACCCACTTTTTCCTGCAGTGACCCATTCCATTTTGGGGCAGGTGCTCATTGTCAGGCATTTCTTCCTTCCATGAGGCTGAACTCTCCCTCTCTGGAACTTTCACTCATGTTGACCACACAGATTAAGACTAATCCTTTTTCCCCATCTCAGATAAGTATCATGTGTCCTCTAAGTCTCTTTTCCAGACTAAACATGACTCCAGTCCTTCAGCCAATCCTTGTATGGCATGGGGTTTAGTCCTATTTTTGTTTTATGACAAGTATTGCCCCATTTGACAGATATGAAATATGAGGCCACCATGATTTCACACACGGTTGGGAGTAAGAAGACCTATGTTTCCAGGCTGCTTCTGTCCCTAAATATGTGTGTGACACTCTCTGAGTCACCCAATCTATCTGTGTTTGTTTCGTCATTGAAAAATTAGACTACAAATATCCATCCAAGCCACCTCCAAGATTGTAATGAGAATATGTAGAAGATAAGAGTGTGTAAGGGGATACGGGAAGCCTCCCACTTCTCCTGCCTCTCCAGTGTTTCTAGACCTTTCTGGAGATTTGGGTCATTTACCTGAACAGTCCTAATTATTCTGAGGTCATGACAAAAACTTAAAAGCCAAATGAAAGTCAGGTACTTTGTTTATCCCTGGTCTCAGGAAAACTCCTGCATGAGCCAGAAAGGCTCACTGGGACAAGCTGGCCAGATGGGCATGGGGAGATGGAGGCAGCCAGTCTTCACCCTAAGGCTGCAAAGAGGTGAAGGGAATTCAATTGTTGTAATTTAGCTAAAAAGGAAGGCTGGGGAGATTCTGAGGAGTTGAGGGGCAGGTCTGAAATGGCTTCTGTTGGGCACTTACTGTGCAGAGATTGGAAGAGGTGGCTAGCATCAGGCAGGCGGCTCAGTAAAGAGCCCGCCATGACTCTGCGCCCAGGTAGAGGTAGCTGCGGGAAGGAAGAGCAGGGTTGGGGCTTCCCAGACACCAGGGGATCCAACTCAGGAGGGAGCCATGAAGTGAGGGAGACTCTAGGCCAGGCCCCAGAGTGGTAGGAGGCAATGCTGCCACAAGTGTGAGTTTCCTTTCCCACTGGTTCCAGTCTATGGGGTCTATATGTTTGTTTGTGTAAAAGGTGAGAAGCTGAGGAACTTGAGAATAAATCTATTGCTTAATTTCTCCTTATTTAATTTCCTCTCGTATCTCATTAAATGCATTGCTGTTCACCTTATTGCATGTTGTCTCCTCTGTTAGACTGAGAGCTGCTTGAGGGAAGGGACCGTCCTCAGAGCTTAGCATAGGTGCGTCGAATGACCGAGTCAATGGTAGAGAATGCACTGGATGGGGGATGGAACCAAATCTATTTTTCCCTGGTTTTCTTCCTCCCCCTCTGACCACTCCACCCTAATCTCCTGTGCTGGAGGATTATTCATATGCCAGCCCTCTGCGTGGCTGTTCCCCAAGGCCCCTTCTCCTTTCTCCCTATGGGCTTTTGGTGATCTCAGCCATTCCTGCTCTTGTCGCTATGCAGATGACCCCCAGTTCTCCCTCTCCGGCCCTGGATGGTCTTCTGAGCTCCTGTCGCACGTCACCTCCTAAAGCAGACATGTCCACCTGGATGGCTAACTGGCACCTCAAACTGAATTTGTCCAAAACACAACTCATCATTCCCCACTCCCCAAGCTTTCCCCTCTTTGTAACTGCCCAATTTCAGTGGTGGGCACTGCCATCCTCCCGAGTCACTCAAGCCGGCCAGCTCGGGTCCTCTTCAGTGTCACAGGATTTCTACCTGGACGGCAGCCCTCCTCCTCACCTGCTCGTCTTCGTCGATGTCTGTCATCCCAGCCTCTTAATGCAGGTGCTCCCCACTTCCTCACCTGGGCCATTGCAAGCCCCTTAATTGGTCTTCCTGCCTAATTAATAGGTCTTCCTGCTCTCTAATTAATCACCTGCGCAGCTTCCAGACAGTTGTTACTAAAGCATAGGTCTGATAATGTCTCTCTCCACCTCCCCTCCCTCTCTCTCTGTTGCTCTTCTCTGTCTCTGTCTCTCTTTCTCTCACTCACGTGTACACACACACATGCATGAAGAAGTTTCGATGACTTACTACTGCCTCTGTCATAAAAACATGACCTCCTCTGGCTTTTGCTACCTCTGCCATTCGCCCTCCAGACTGCATTTCCAGGCTTATCACTCTACATTTCTGCAAAAGTGGATTACTTGCTATTCCCTGAACATGACCTTCCCTCTCCCATCCCTATGCCTTTATCTAGGCTGTGACCCTGCCTGGAGTGCACTCCTTCCTCACTATTTTCCACATAGAATTCCTAGTTTATTTCCAAACTCAGCTCCAATCTTTGCTCCTACAGGAGACCTACCCTAATTCTCACAGTTGCTGGTGCCTCTGCCCTCACTCACATTACTTTATATCTCCTTTGTTTCTATTTTGTATTTCCTTTGCAAGGAAAAATTGAAAAAAATTGCTTAAATTACCCCTACCCCAACTACATGAATGATAATAAAAAATTACCCCCTTGTACATTAACCAGGTGAGAACAGTCCCGAACAATTAGCCAATCAATCCTAGGCTTTAAAGTGAGTGTGAAAAAGTTGACCTAGGAAAAGTGTTTTTGGATTGACTAAGGGGAATTATTACTGGGTTAAAAATATTTGGTTGGAGCTAGCTCAGAACGAGACAGGAATTCAAACAAGTGGCGAAGAGAATTCCATCTAAACCTCTGAGAAAGAATAAATGGGGAGAGGGAAGCAGGGGAGGAGCAGAGGTGGGGCTTTGGGGGCATTCTCGGTCCTGGTGTCCTTCCCCACCCCCACCTCCATCCCCCTGCCTGACCAGAGGAGGACTCTGATTTCAGAAAACTCCCCATCTTCCCAACAGCATTTCGGCAGCATCCTGGATCACCCAATGGCAACATCTTTATCCAGAACCTGGCCAGACTGGAAGCAGGTTCAAGGCTTGCCCGCTGCTCCCTTCTTCTGGGGCTGTGTATGTGCTGGGGGGAGGTGGAACAGGGTGCCCACAGCTTTGATGGGAGGTTTTTCATCTGCTGATCTTATTAAGTAGCCAGGAGTGAAATACCCCTTTCTAAAAAATAATGAACCCTGGACCTATAAATGCTGTCACCTGAAAATCCTGGTGGGAAAACGAATTAAATGAGATGCTATTTTTAAGTGTGCTTAAAGTGCTGTTTAAAGACTAGCTGTCATCATTATTGCTATTACAATAGGGGCTCTAGTCTATAGCATTTGAGGAAACACCCCAGTTCTTCAGGGCTCTCCCTAGAGCCCTAAGGGGAGGCAGCAGCCACACACTGGAGGCCCAACCGGTCAAAGTGAGAGGGAGCTGAAATAGTCATCCCAGAGAAGGTACTTGATTATTATTAATAATACTAATAGGTAGCATTATATAGCACTTTAGGGGCCACTAGATGGTGCCATAGTGCACAGAACACTGGGCCTGGAGTCAGGAAGACCTGGGTTCAAATCCTACTTCAGACACTTCCTAGCTATGAGACCCTGAGCAAGTCACTCAACCCTGTTTGCCTGTTTTCTCATCTGTAAAATGGGCTGGAGAAGGAAATGACAAACTACTCCAAGAGTACCCTAAATGGTATCACAAAGAGTCAGACATGACTGAAAAATGACTGAACAAAACCAAATATACCACTTTAAGGTTTACAAGTGCTTTACAACTATTATCCCAATTCATCCTCATGACAGCCCTGGGAGGTGGGTGCTGTTATTATCCCATCCTGAGGGTCACCAGGCTAGTGAGTATGTGAGGTTGGATTTGAACTCAGGTCTTTCTGACTCCAGGCCCAGTGCTCCATCCAATGGGCTGCCCAGTAGTTTCTCTATGAATGCTATAACTGATTGTAAGCTCTGTTTCCTTTGTGTCTTTGTGCCCAACATTGTGCCTGGAACACAGCAGTCACTTAGTAAACACCTATAGAATGTTGAATTGAGCCCCACATCAGGGCTGTCTTCAGAGCCTCGAATTTACATCTGGTCTATTCTTGGCTTCTGATGAAGAAACTGCCATTGGGTGACCTAGGGTGCTGCAAAAATACTGAACAAAAGATGGGAAGTTCTCTGGACCCTGAAGCTCCCAAAGGCCCCCGCTGGGCAGGCCATGGGGGTGAGGGGTGGGGGTGCGAACGAGGCCAAGACCAAGGGTGCCAGAATGCAAGGAGAAGCGCCATGTGAGTGGAGAGTGGGGTAGCCCATCTGTTATATGTGAAAAGTCTTGGGAAATAAAGTGTCATTTAAATCCCCAATGAGGACACATGGCTATTCAGTGGCAAGGCTGGGATTAAAATCCTTTTGGGCTAGACACAGAGATCAGGAGGGTCATAGTGGGAGCCACAGCTAAAAAGGCAGCTGGAGGCCAGACTGTCAAGGCCTTGAATACCAAGCTGTGGGGTTTAGCTTAGACATTGTTCAGTAAGCAGCATGAATCTAGGGAAGGTTTTTTAACTGGAAATACAAAATGTATTAACATTCTCATTCGAATACTTTTGGCAAACAGGGCTGACTTCCCAGGGCTTCTGCTTGCATCGGCTTGGAGAGAAGAAGTTGCACAGCACGCCCCCACGATGCAGCAGAGACTTGGTGAGCACCACAGCAGTACATTAGGAGGAATGCCGCCCGGACCCTCACGTCCACATCATCAGCCCCACATCAAGAGGAGTGAGGGGGGCAGACGAGGCAACAGCTTCCTCATCTTCAGTGGGAAAAGTGGGGAACTGGGAGCTGAGGTTTGCATCCCGGCTCTGAGCCTCTGCTTCCTCATCTGTAAAGCTGGGGAGGGGCTAAATGCTCTCTAAGTCCCCTTCCAACCCTCTGTCTGTCACCGTGTGACTGACCCCTGCAGTGGCTGAGAAGAGATGATGAGTATAAAAGCCTGCGCAAAGAACACGAGTTCTTTCCCCATAAGCAGCACCCCCAAGGGACAGGATGGGATTCTGTGCCCAGACCGAGCAGGGCTGGCCGCCATGATCTGAGGGGTCCCTCACTCCCCTGTCGGAAACCTCACCTCTGGGGAGTTTCTCTTTTCCCCCCTCTGGCCACAGCCTGCTCCTAGGAAGGCGATGGAAGGTCTGGAGTCTCATCTGCCACTCCTGGCAGCGTAGCCCAATGGAAGGACGGCGGGATTCCGATTCGTAAAACCTGGCTTCTGGTCTTGCTCCCATCACCTCCTGACTACTTGTTCTCCACAAATTATTTCTCCATTCTGAGATTTGATTTTCTCTTCTTTAAAATGGGGGCAACGATACCTCTTTGGCCAGCCTCTTAGGGGTGTTGCAAGAATCAAGTGAAATAATTGCCTCCTGCGTTCTGTCCTACAACTGCAGCCCGGTGGGGCTGCTTGCCTTCCCCAGTGCAGCTGGTACCCTCCCACATCAGCTGGCCCCTTTCTTCACTCATTCTTTAAACCTGGCATGCCATTTCCCTCCCCTCCTTTTCTGCATATGACATCTCTGTCTGCCAACTTTATACTGACCCATAAGACCCAATTCAAGGTTCATCTCCTAAAGGAAGATTTCCTTGATCCACACTTCCCTTCCTGAAACCACTACAGCTTGAAGTCATCACAGAATTTTTGTCTCTTCTCAGAATTTTGGAGCAGAGGGATTCTCGCATAAGTTCTCATAACTTCCTAGGACACATCTCAGATTTACTGTGTCGGCCTTGTTTTGTTAGAGGACATTAGGGAATGGAGGTGGGAAACGTGTTTCTGCTCCTGGAAATGGTTCTCCCAGCCAGTGTTAAATAATACAAATGTCAATATGACCCCCTCTGCCCACTGAACTGGTTTTATGCCAGAGGGTATTGACTGGTTGACTAACACCTTACTTTGGTGCTACCCAAGAGTCATGGGAAATATGCCCATGGAAGTTAGAAAGGCCTGTGACTTCCTGCTTCCCTCTCCTGTCCCTACTCACTTATATTTTCATTTTTAGAGTTGCTAATGTTGATGTCTAATAATGCAAATGTTATTATTTAGACTATTGGAGATATAATACACAGGGTTGAACTGTCCTTTGTTTTCAAGGTTACAATGGAGTTGTATTTTTATCCTTTTGGGTAAAGTTTTTACATATTTGAAGAGGTGACAGACCACACAGGTCCTTTGTCACATCATTCATAGCTACCTTCCTTTCTTCACCTGGAATCATCTTGGGTGCCATAATTTAATGTTACCCCATAGGAGGGGCTCTTAATGAGTGTAGTGACCCTAGTCACTGAGCATACTGGATTTTTACAGATTAGTTCCTGATCCACAGTCTACCAACTTAAAGCTAAGATGTCCATAAAAGAAGAGGCTCTAATCTTCACATGTAGATAAAATTCAGATTATGGTTTCTTCTTTTTTTTTTTTTGGTTAGGCAGTGGGGTTAAGTGACTTGCCCAGGGTCACACAGCTAGTAAGTGTTATGTGTCTGAAGCCGGATTGGAACTTAGATCCTCCTGAATCCAGGGCTGGTACTTTATCCACTGTACCACCTAGCTGCCCCGAGATTACAGTTTCTAAGAAAACTGTTTTTGAACTAAAAAAAACCATTTTGGTTGGAGAATTTCAACTTTGTAATAAGCCACTATAATTCTATATAGATTATAACATGTATATGACTCATTTTTCCATTTCTAAAATGTGTACAAGCATTAGGTGGCATAGTGGATACAGCGCTGAGCCTGGAGTCAGGAAAACTCATCTTCCTGAGTTCAAATCCAGTCTCAGACACTTCCTGGCTATGTAACCCTGGGCAAGTCATTTAACCCTGTTTGCCTCAGTTTCTCATTTATAAAATGAGATAGAGAAGGAAATGGCAAACCATTCCAATATCTTTGCTAAGAAAACATCAAATGGGGTCATGAAGAGTCAGACATATCTGAAACAACCAAACAGCAACAACAACAATGTATGGTAAACCATCATTACTCGTGTGAACGCATCCTTAAAAATGGTTGTTGGAAACCTATATCACAGAGTAGCTGCCTCATTGTGAGCCCCAACTACATATTATTTAAGGTGCAAGAAAAAACTCATCTCAGTATAGAGGTAACCTCTTGTGGGGACACACTATTGTGGTTTGGTCCCCACACTAATAGAAAGTTTCATCTGAAAGCTCTCAGACTAGAAAGTGTTGAGAAAAAGTAAAAGGCAGTAATCACCATGGGATTGGTATTGATAGCCTTTGCTCACTGAGGAAGAGAGGAGAATGAGAGAGAATAGGAAGTGAAGAATGGTCCTTATATTTCAGTGAGGTCAATGGGAAGCTGAAATTCAGTGCCCAGGATGGAGTTATTTGGTCTATAATAAAATTTCATTACCTCTGGTATTTTAAGAAAGGAAGAATCCCATTAATTGAAAGACCCCAAGAGAAAAATATCCATTAGTGCCATAACAGTTAAAAGTTGATATAGGGCACACAAAGAAAATCTATGCAAATAAAACATCTCTCCAGATAGAGGTTTTCTCTGGGGAATGTGGTTCTCACACCTTTCCTTGGTCACCAGTTGAAACAATGAAGAATATGTTGTCCATAAACTCTATACTAGGACACTGTGCCATGGGGCACTGGGAAAGAAAAGTTCTCTCATTGGGGGAGGGAATAACACTTATGTGGCTGAGCTTACCAGCTGCACAGTTAAGGATTAAACCTGTCAGTGTTTACACGACATTTCTGTTACATCTGGAATAAACTTAAACGGTGTTTGGAGGGGGAGGGAATAGAACTTTGGAGCGGGAAGAGACCTGGGCAGCCCATCAAGGCATACTGGGTACCCAAAGGAACCTCCTCCACCACATCCCTAAACAGTGACCAGCCAGCCTTTGTCTGCAGACATCCAATGATCAGGAAGCACCTTCCCTCAGGGAGGCCAGGCCCACCCTCAGAGAGCTCTCCTTGTTAAGAAGTATTCTGAACAGCCAGCCTAAACCTTCATTGCAGCTTTTGGCCACTGTTCAGTTCCATTTTCTGGGCAGAAAAGAACTAACTCTTCTTTAAATGACAGCCTTTCCAATATGTGAAGACAGCTTCCATGTCTCCTCCAAGTTTGTCTTTCTCCAGGCTGAATCATCCATCCCTCAAACTCTCAACTGGTCCTCCTAGGACATGGACTCAAGGCTCTTCCCCATCTGGGCTGCCCTTCCCTGACACTCTCCAGATGAGCAACTTTCTCCTTAAGCCATGGTAGACAGAACTGTACACAAGACACCAGATATGGCCTGACCAAGGCAGAGGGCAAAGGGACTCTCACCTCCCTAGTTCTGGCTATGAGACCTTTCTTCATGAAGCCCAAGACTCCCATTCCTGTTCATGGCTGCCATGTCACACTGCTGACACAGTGACCTTATAGGCTGCTAATACCCCCAGATCTTTGTTACACAAATTTCTGTTGAACCAGATATCCCAAGTGTAAGACTTTGCATTCATTTCTATTAAATATCAATGTACTGGATTCAACCCAACATGGCAGCCTGTCAAAACCTTCCTGAATCCTAACCTTATCATTCAGATAACTCTCCATCCCATCTCTGGGCCATCTGCAGATTTCGTGGATGCACTGTCTATGCCTTTATCTCAGTCATTTATAAAATTCGTGAACAATATTGAGACAATGTAGTTCCCTGGAACATGCTCCCAAATTGACCCTGGTCCATTTATGGCTTTGGTGAGGAGTGGGGAGGAGAAGGGTCTGGCTAGACAAAGAGCCTTGAGTCAACTAAACCCTTTCGTCTTCTCACTCACATCTCTTTCTTTTTCCCACAGAGACAGTGTGAAAAGCATCGTCCAGTGATTTTCTGTGATCCATTTAGGCTCATCGAAGCAGTGCAGGAAAGAACCTGGGAGACCATCAAAGCCAACTCCATCATTTCCAAGATTCACAAACTGACATAAAGAGAGGACAAGTGACTTTCCCAAAGGCCAAGAGGTAATAAGGCAGGGGCAGGATTTGAATCCAGGTCCTCAAATGCCAATTCAGCATTCTTTACCCTCTAGCATGCTTACTTGTTTTCTCTTCATTGATGAACTTTTTTTCAGGCTAAAGATGTTGCTTTGGAAAGGACTCTGATCATGAAATGTGACAGTCTGGGCTCTGAGTAAATGCAATTCGTGACAGTTGTTCATGGCTGGGAAGTGTCTTCTGACTGGGCATTCTCTTCATTTGCCTTCCCAAACTCCCTCTGTGATGCTGGAAGTAATCACATTCCCATGTTATAGTTTCAATTTAATTCAACAAGCATTTATAAAATCCCTACTATGTGCACAGCCCTATATCCAGTGCTAGGGGAGAGAGAATGCTACCCCAAAACATTGTCAAACTTATACAGATGAGCCTTGGGAGTCTTAGAAGCACAGACACAATAACGATACAAGTTTTGCATTAAAAGTGCTTAAAAATGGCACAAAATCTTATTATAGTGGGATTTCTCAGGCTCCTGGCACTGGAGCTGGAAGTGACCATAGAGGCCAGCCAGTCCAGACCCCTCATTGTGGGTCTGGGGAGGGGAAGGAAGTCACCCAAGGTCACCCTGGTAGGATTTCTTTCCAGGTCCTCTGACTCCTGAGCCATGCTCTTCCCACCGTAAATCTGAGGGGGAAGGCTGGCATCTGGGTGAGAAGGGCCATTTGGGAAGGTTTCCTGGAGGATGTAGCATTTGAGTCATGCTTTCAAGGATGGGCAGAAATCCAAAAGCTGGAGAGAATGAGAGAAGACAGCCAAAACAGAAAAGAACAGCTGAGCCTACAGACAGAGATGGCAATCATACTTAGGGTAGAGAGAGGAATGGGACAGAGCCCCAGAACGGAAGCTTCTCTTGAGTTTGTGGTTGGGTTATTCACGTGGAAAAGCTAGTTTCATTTACTCACTCTGATATTGCCAGTGACCCACTTCTAATTGTCAGTTGTTGTCTGCCAGGGCAGAAAGAGTTTGGAACCTGTCTGACACTGGGGCCCAATGTCCCTCTTAGAGATTTCCCAAAAGGAAAACCCAGATAAGTACAAGTCATCTTATGATTAAAGCTACCAGCCAGCACAGAAAGGCCCACCATCTTGAATAGGATGTCCCACTTTATGGACACATCAGTCCTTCAAAGGACCTGTGCTTTAACGCTACTATTCAATGAACACTTTGAACTGGATGTCAAACTCAAGGACTTGCAAAGTCAGTTTTTATAACTCAAGGAAAAGCCTTTGCATTTGTTTCTATTCAATTCCTCCTTTTAGACTGTGCCCAACATTCTAGACTGTCCTGATCTTTTTCAACCTGGCACAAACTCTGTTAGCTCTCACTCCCATCTTGGCATGATCAGCACATTTGATGAGGATGCCCTCTCTGCCCATGTCCAAGACACTGCTGACAATGAGAAACAGCACAGGGCCAGTGCCAAGCACAGAACCCAGAGCCCCAGCTTTCCTGAGCTCTCATCACTTGGGAGTCTTTGTATACACTCATTATAATCTAATTTTAAGTAGATTCAAGAGAGCCAGCTGGATTGCCTTGGAGAACATTGTAAACCTTTTTAATGACCCCAATCCACCAGCAAACCAAAGGTCCATCTTTTCCTTTGGTTTCTTTTTGTGATGAGGTATGACCCATGGCCATCCAGGCTGTCATCACCATAGGACTGAGTCTGGGGATTTCCCAAAGGGAAAGGAGGAGGCATGTGGCTGGCATCATCCAGCAGCAATCGATTACAACTGAGGAAAGATGCAGAAACATCCAATGGCCAATGAGAAATTGGAGATGAAGCCACAAATCCTTGGAGGGCTAAAAAAATGTCAGCTAAGAATTACAGGATAGGGACTGGACCCGGGTTTTATTAAGATAGGGAACTCCCATATGAAGAGATTCCCTCCACCAATGAAGCATTGCATTATCTTGGAGAGCTGCCTGCAACACTGGAAGTTAAGTGACTTGCCCAGGATCATATAACCAGAGGTCAGTCACATCCATCCCAGACTCCCCTGGAACACTGGAGCATTGGTTCCTTCTTCCTAACTCACCCTTGACCAGAGCTGGGAGCACATCCTCCTCTGCTCAGTCTCGCCCACACTGTCTCATCTCACACATGGAGGCTCTTAAAGCATTTTGTGAAGGACCATAAACCTGTTATCGCCATAAAGCACTGGGTAAATGTGAGTTCTTGCTGGGGCTGGGCAGGGCAGCAGCGGCGGCTTCCCAAGCAGCTCTGGGGAGACCTTTGTAGATCAGGACTTGAATGTGCCCTTGAAAATGAGCCACAAGGGAAAGTTCCCTCTCAATTGGTCGGTTAGCCAATCAACCAGGGCTGAGAGGCAACAGCATCCTGGGAACCTCTGCCCTCCTAGTGTTCACTCTGCCACTGGATATAAACACCTGAAGTCCCAGAGGAGAAAGGCACAGAGACAGTGGGGGAAGGAGCAGGCTTCCCGTGGCTTCCTCTTCTTGCTTCAGGCAAAGATTGCAGTGCGGTCCTAGGCTCCCCACCCAAAGGGTACCCAGGCACTTGGCAGCATCAAATCTGGACACCCTGGGATATCACAATCTATTCTGCCTTGGAAGACCCTGAGCTAGCCATAGTTATTTGATCCCAAGATGGATTCAATCCAACTTTCAAGGCCCATGTCAAATATTCCCGCCTCCTAAGAGGCCTGATCCCCGCTTTTTCACTCTGTGAAAGCAGAAGAGGACTGCCTCAAGGAGTGGCAGCATCCTCCTCCATGGAGGATTTCAAGCAGAGTCTGGACAATCTCTCTTCCAGTATGTTACTGTAGCAATTCTATTCGTGCATGGCCTTTGGGGTCCCTTCCAAGTCTGAAACTCTGTAGTTTTGTATTGTTGGATGGACAGACAGATGGGTGGACAGATGGATGGATGGATGATGGATAAACAGATAGATGGATGCTACTTAGCCATCAGCAGCCCAGGCTGCAGATCTCAGAACCTCAACCTTTCATGGATAGAGGCTCTGTCCTGGAAGGGAGGGAGCCTAGAATACTCACTTGCCATAACGTTTATGAGCTGTAAACCCTACTGTCAGCACTCCCAGATCACATATTCATGATTTAACAGTTGGGAATTTTTTATTGTTTTTCCTTGAGAATAACTTTTTGCTTGACAGGGTAATAATAGATTTCCCAACCTTGTCAGCAAGTTGTCAGCAAGCCTGGCTGTTAAAGGCAACTCCCTGGGGTTTTGATGTCTCTCAGCTCCAGCTGTACTCACTGCAGAGGGATGATGGAAAGGGGAGTGAAGATAGGAAGCCCCAAGTACCCTGGAGGGAGAGGAGGACACAGAGCCTGTGGGAGGCATGAACTGGGCATGTGAAGTGGTAGGTTTTAGGCTACACCCAAAGGCACCATTACTCAGAAAGCAGCCAACTTTCCCTTTGAGGGTTGAGGATTCACCTTACAATAACTCCCCAAACTGAGAGAATTCCAAATGTGAGGAGGTGGTTCAACTACTGAAAAAGCCCAGAAGTGAGAGGTGGAGGTGATATCTGTTGTGTCCGAGGAATAGCAAGGAGGCTGGGGTCACAGAGTGCGTGGAGAGAAAGCAGGTGGAAGGAGACCAGAAAGGCAGGTAGGGACAAGGTTATGAAAGACTTTAAAAGGCAAACAGAGGGTTTTCTATTTAATCTTTAGTGTTTTGCACTGGGGAAGTAAAGGAGGGGATATGAAAAGTAAGGGCTGTCCTGTACCTGCTATTCATGGTTACCTTCAGTGCTTACATGAGAGTTGAACATCATTGTCTGTGGAGACCTAGCCCCATGATATATACATATGTGTATAAACATATGTATATTCATGCATATATGTAAGTTATGTGTATAGCAACCAAGCAATAAACATGTATTAAGTATCTACTGTGTGCCAAGCATTGTCCTAGGTGCTAGGGTACAAAAAGAGGCAACACTAATAAACATATATGCATACATGTATGTATAAACCCATACCCATGGGTATGTATGTGTGCATGCATGTGTGTATTCTGAGATTTCCCAAAGGAAATTCTGACTGGGAGCAAGATAAACAAAAGAGATGACTTTTTTTAGAGGCCCTCAAGATTAACCTTATATAGGGTTCAGGGCCAGAGGTGAGATATGGATCCATGCCACGGGCAGGTAAGCCTAGCTGTGTCCCTGAAGTCAATTTCATCTTGGCAGGGATGTGAAGAACAGCACAGAACCCCCCACTGGGGGAAGGAACAGCAGAAAGAGCCCTTAGAACCTTGGCTTCTTAAATCCCCCATGTCTCCACGTCTCCTCTGCTTCCCCCACAAGTCCCCACACTCTGGTAACCACAGGCCGCCTCAGGGGGGTCTGACCCAATGTGATAGTCATTACTGCCCCTGCATGTGCTGAAGGATTTCTTAGCTGTGGAGAGATTTCTGGGCAGCGGCATTGATAAAGCCATCACTAGCTCCTCTGGCTCACACACAGAGGTAAATGAGGGACTTTGGCTCCTCGCATGCCAATGAGCTTTCTTTCCCCTTTTGTATGCAGCAGCACATTCACGTTTCTCTTGTTTGTGGTTCCCTGTATCCGGTGTGACCGAGGACAAGGGGTGAGCCCAGCCCAGCCCAGCCCAGCCAGACCTGCTCCTTAAAGTCTGAGAAGGACCAGCCTTAGGATGGGCAGCCTCCATCTCACCCAGGCTCAGCACTGGGCTGTCTTCATTCAACACCCTTTAGTGAACCCAAGGACAGATGACATGGGCTGCAGGGACGTCCATGGTCAATGCCTCTTGGGTTCTCCAAGGTTGGGCCAGCAGGATGCAACCTCCAACCAGGCAGAAGGGTTTGGAGGAGAGGCTCATCACCAAGTCAACCCCTAGGAGATGAAGTTTTTAGTCTCAGAAACTCAGGAAGATCACCTATAGACATGGGGGATGGGCAGCAGGCGGCAGATCTGAGCGGACAAAACCTCAGGCTGTTTTTCCTTTTGCAATATGAATATATGGTTACAATTTAAGTGACCAGAGCAGAGGGGAAAGACATGCTAAGCAGGAGAGAGACTGATGAGGAAAGGTGTGGAGGAAGGAGCATGCATTACATGTTTAAGGGACAAGGAGTAGCTGGGCCAGGATAGCCCAGAGGGTCACTGGCAGAGGTCAGGGCCCATCATGGCAAAACATTTTTGTAAGACTGGTCCTTTTTTTCCTATATATTCAAAAATCACTTTTACACTTTTCTGGGAAAAGCAGCAGGCATCGGCGAGTCACTTGAGAAAAGGCAGTAGTAAGTTGAAAAAGATGAGGGCACACTGCTCTTAAGGCTTTGACAATGCAGAGAGGCCAGTCACCACCTCATTAC
Organism: Phascolarctos cinereus; assembly: GCF_003287225.1. Classification (NCBI taxonomy): domain Eukaryota; kingdom Metazoa; phylum Chordata; class Mammalia; order Diprotodontia; family Phascolarctidae; genus Phascolarctos; species Phascolarctos cinereus. Next base: position 5,332,568 of record NW_027555625.1, read on the forward strand.
AGGCTCCCTTCCCTCTAACTACCCCCAGAGGCTCCTCTGGGGACAGACTGTGATGATGCCACCAGCTAGATCATCAACTCAGGAGTCACTAAGAATGGCATTCAATGCCCGTAAAATGGGACCACGGGAGGTTGGGGGATTAGAAGGAGAATTTGTGTCTCCAGTAACACTTTACTTCAAGTCAACATCATCACTGAGCAAGGATCAGTGCTATTGAAGGAGGTGAGCTTCCTCTGATGAAACCCCATGACTTTGGAGATCTCGACCTGATATGACTTCTAGAGGGGCAGTAATGTGTAATGGGTCACCAGGGTCCTAGGTTCAAACTTGCCTTGGCACTCACTCATTGCGTGACCTCAGGTGGTCACTCTATCTTTCCAAGACTCAGTTTCCTCATCTGTGAAATGGACATAAGAATACATTCACCTCATCATCCTTGGGTTTCCAGCCAGGGGCACCGACTCTGGCTCTGGGAACCTGAGCTTCTGATTTGGGAATCCACAGTCTCCAGCCTGCCTCAGCCCCACCCACCCCTCCCCAGCCATTCTCATACCATGGCCTCCACCTTGCCCCCATCCCATTGCCGCTCTCTTCCTTGAGTTCTGGGAAGAATAATTCAATCGATATTGGCATTCCTGCAAAGGACCTGTCAATCCACTGCCCAGGGGTGGGGGGCTCTTCTCACCATTCCTGTTGTCTCCTCTGTCCAAAACTCCCCTCCCACCCATCATACTCTAGGCAGCAAGGTGGCTCAGCTAACAGAGTAATGGACCTGGAGTCAGAAAGACTTGAATTCAAATTCAGCCTCAGACACCTACCTCCCAGGACTGTCATAAAGGCAGCATGAGAAAATACTTACGTAGTGCTTAGCACAGCGTCTGCACATAGTGGGGGTGATATAAATGCTAGCTATCATCATCATCACCACTGCAATCGTAGTACCTAACCTGTGACAACACCCAAATGAGATCACGTAGAGAACTTGGCCACAGACACACAGTAAGTATTACTCGTGTGACTGCTGACGGCCCTGGCCCCTCTAGACCGAAGCAGACGGTCTTTGAGAGAATCTGGGGCTGTGCCAAAGGGCACAGGCTCAACAGATAATTGCTACTGGGAGAAAAGCTCTTTGTAGGCTCCAGACACCTGGCCTGAGGGCAGAAGACCGGTTTTTCACACAGTCCTTTCTGAGAGAGATCTTTACCTGGCATGGTAGAAAGAGAAGCAGATTTGATGACAGAGCTAAGTTCAAGTGATGCTTTGGTGGTTACCAGCCATGGGAGCTTGGGCTCCCTTCCCATTCCCAGCCCCAAGTGTACCAATGCCACAACAAAATTACTTTGTATATCTTTGTATATATATTGTTTCCCCTAACAGAATGTGAGTTCCTTGAGGGAAGGAACTGGATTTTTTTTTCCTTAGGGTTCTCAGAACCCAGCATCATGCCTGTCATATAAAAAAAAAAATCTCATGATGTGCTGACTTCCTGAGCCTCAGCTTTGTCATCTGTAAAATGGGACTTATATTGCCTGTCTTCCCTCTCTCATGGAGTTGTCTACAAAAGCATGATACCAGAACATAACAGAGCCAACTTATTATGGAGGAAATAAAGGCTGCTCCAAGAACCTCCAGTGAAGGAGGGAGCCCAGTCTGGCTTCGTGCCTCTCCAGACCACCCTTTCCCTTTGCAGCAACCTGCCACACGCTGTCTTCTCTCATTAGAGTGTGAGTTCCTGGAGTACTGGAGAGGTGTTGTATTTATATTCTCAGTGCCTCACACAGTGCCTGGAATAAATGTAGGCCTTCATAAATGTTTGTTGACTGACTGATTGACTGACTGAAGGGCTGTCATGTGGAAAAGAGATTTGTTGTTATTCAATCATATCCAAATCTTCATGCCCTCATTTGGGGTTCTCTTGGCAGAGATACTGGAATGGTTTGCCATTTCCTTCTCCAGCTTATTTTACAGATGAGGAAACTGAGGCAAACAGGGTGAAGTGACTTGCCTAGGGTCACACAGCTAGTAAAGTATCTGAGGCTGGATTTGAACTCAGGAGGATGTCTTCCTCACTCCAGGCCCTGCACTCTATCCACTGTGATGTCATCTAGTTATCATGTGGAAAAAAGATGAGACTTGTTCTTTTTTGTCCCAGGTGGCTGAGCTAAGAGCACAGAGAAGACATTCAGAAAGGCAACTTTTAGCTTGATGTAAGGAAAAACTTCCTACCCATCAAAGCTGGTTATCAACATAAGGCTTCTTAGCAGGTGGTGATCTCCTCCACCAGCAGTATCATTAACCAGCGACCAGAGCATTGCTTGTCACAAGTTCTCAAGTGGATCTTTGTTTATGATGACAAGCTGGGGCAGCAAGGTGGCTCAGTGAACAGAGTGCTGGGCCTGGAGTCAGGAAGACCTGAGTTCAAATCTTGCCTCAGACACTTACTAGCTGTGTGACCCTGGACAAATCACTCAACTGTTTGCTTCAGGTCCTTATCTATAAAACGAACTGAAGGAGGAAATGGCAAACCGCTCTAATGTCTGTGCCAAGAAAACTCCAAAGCGGATTACAAAGAGTAGGACACAACAAACAACAGAAATAATGATGAGATGGCCTCAATGCCTTGGAGGTTCCCACTTTAGAGATGAGTAAACTGAGGCTGTGAAATGTAAGTGACTTGACCAGGATCACATAGCTAGTAAGTGTATGAGGCAGGATTCAAACATAGAGAGTGACTCAGGACCATTACTCTAGACACACAAGAATCATGACTAGGCAGATTGGATGCTCCCGTCCAAGGCAGGCCTACTCCCCTCCACCCCCACCATCCCTTGGACCTTTGAGAGCTGGTGCAGAATGGAGGTATAGACCAAGGTCACACCCATGAGCCAAGATGAAGGGAGAGATCAGAAAAGGGGAGCTCTGCCCACATTCCAAGGGTGAGGGCCATGTAGGAGGGAGGAATCCTTTGCTGTAGATAGCCAATCCTGCCCGGGAGCAGCGCCATCTTGGTGTAGGACCTTTGCTTTGGTTTGGCTGTGCAACCTCCCTCAAGTCACCTGCTCCGTGGCCAATTCCCCTTCTAGAAAATGGAAATAATCATCCTTAGTCAGTCTCCACCTCAAGGGCGGGGGAGAAAACTCCTGGATCATCTCTACTAGCCTGCTGTCACTCTTGTGATTACTCTCATCAAGTGTCCCATCTTTCTGTATGTTTTAATCTCTGAGAGCTTCTCAGTCTTTCAGAAAGAGGAGATGAGAGCAGATCCGAGCTACGTGACTCTACTGGCATCGGTTCTGATCCCCAAGTCCTGTACAGCTTACGGTCTTGGGAGTTGGCGGGGGCACTGAGACACAAAGGTACTTAGCCAGGATCACACAGCCAATGTGTGACAGAAATGGGACTGGAACCCAGGTGGGCTTGAATCCAAGGCCAGCTTCCTCTCTGCTGGGCTGCAGTGCCTGGCCACAGAAAGAGGTAGGATGCAAAGCCAACGGCATATTAGTTAATTAATGCAAAGCTCTCATCTGGGGTATACTCTCTACAAACCTGTCCATTCCTAGTGGCCAAGGGGAGACCCCCTGAACCTCAAGGCAGCAAATGAACCATCAGCTCCCCAGGGAGCCACCACAGGGGTTCCCCAAAAGCCGATGGGACCAAGCCAGCCCCATGCAACACAAACACAAAAATGTCATTGTTAGGGTGCTCACTTCTAAATGCACAAGGAATCCGGCAAACTGTGAGTATCTTGAGAACAGGGAAGGTTTTGATGACGGCTTCATATTTATAGAGGACACCACAGGTATTGCACTCACTAGCGGGCTTTACATTAATAAAGTTTGTCAAATCAAATTGCAACCATGCTTCCGTTTGCCTGCCTACAAGTGCCAAGAAGGAAAGAATCAGACTCTGGCAGGCTTGGTTTCAGCATCACAGTGCATCTCTTAAAGGGAATCCTTGGCCAAAGTCCTTGGACTTTAACACGTGGCATGGCTTAACCCTCTTTGCCTCCATTTCAACGGAGACATCAGCTTCTTTCCCAGGATGGCATAAGAAATGCACTCTCCTTTCTAGAAGCAGCGCATATGGCCTTTTCCACAGGGGTAATTTCTCCTCCCAACTTAAACCAACTCCTGTTGCTGCCTTGTGCACCCATCTCTGTGAATATCTGCACACAGATTCATATTGGCTTTGTACCCAAAATGAATTTCTTATCATCTATCAATTAAGGGGGAAAGGAGGGGAGAAGGGAATGAAGGGATGCCAATACTTCCAGGAGCTGGGATGCCTTCCTTCAGTGTAGGCAGGCAGACCTCAATCCCTCTATACCATCATAGTGGGTTTTCAGGGATAACTGATATTATAAGCACCAAATATCAAAACAAAACACAGCAAAAACAAACAGAACTTCTTCAATGATCGAGCCTAACCCCAGTGAAAAGATGAAAAGCTGCCATCTCCCTCCCTTCCGGACGAGGTGGGGGGCTATGGCTATGGAAGACTGTATACACTCTCCAAAACAGGAGATGTTGGTTAGTTTTGCTGAACTGATTTTTCCCCTCTTTTTTTCTTGATCTTTATTATAATGAAGGACTCACTGGGTAGAGTAGGGAGGGATGTATTTGGAGGTGAAGGTGTAAAAGTAAAAGATATCAATAATGTTTTTAAGAGTAATAGAAAATTCTGCAACCTACA
>NW_027555625.1:6049759-6054759 GCF_003287225.1 Phascolarctos cinereus
GTGATCTCTAAGGTCACTGCCAGTCTAGATCATCTTCTAATTTTGCTAGCATTGTCTGGTGTAGGGAATGGGGACATGTAAGTGTATTAGAATCAGCATTGCTTATAATCTCTTTTTCTTGGACATAAAAGAGGATGGAAATACTAACTATGCCATTCATGCAGTGATGTTTGTGTGCTGTTAGAATGTTGCTCATTTCATTCTTGGCACAAATAATTTTGAATATCAAACGTCTGCTAATGATGTTTGAAAATGTAGAAGTGCTTTTTTGTGGTAGAATCTCTTTTTATATAAAGGGATGCCCTGCTGCAGTCACACAGTGAATCTGGCATTTATTAAACACCTACTATGTGTAGATATTGTGCTAGGCAATGGGAATTCAAATGCAAAGAGAGAAAAAAATCTTTCTTCCAAGGAGCTTATATTCTAATGGAGATGTGAAAGTTCAGCAATGAGCGCCAGACCTAAAGGACATAGTCTCTTCCCAGCCCTCCATGCTTCCTCCCCAGTGAAGGGAAGTTGCAAGAAATCATGAAGAAAACTATTGAGAGGAAATTAAATGCTTTTAAAACTATAAATCAACATATTAATAACCTATTATGTGTCCGGTATTGTGCTAATTGCCAGAGATATAAAAACAGGAATGAAATACTCCTGCCTTCAGGGAATTTTCATTCTATCAGTATTTGAGGCTTCAGTATATGCAGTATTTCCTCAGTTTGGGTACTCCTCTCACTGACACAGAAGGCAGCCCCAGCCCCATTATTTCTGGATGATTTATGCACATACTTTCCTTTTCTTCTTGATGATTTGGCATATACTTTCCTATAAATCCTGATGGAGGTTCCACAATCATTAGTGGTAGTCTTTGGTGCTTTTTAATATCTTAAAGACAATAAGGGGCAGTAGTGATAGCTCTAGATTTTGAATCAGGGGACCCAGTGCAAAATATTTGCTGCACCGTATGACTTTAGGTGAGACCCTTTTCATTTCTCATTTTATTGACTGAAAGTTTTATTATATTATTGTGTGAAAAGGGTGAATCTAATGTTTCTGCTTTTCTATACATGTTTGTGAGGTTCTTGTGTCCAATACATGGTCAATTTTTCTGAAAGTTCCATGTAAAACTGAGAAAAAGTTATACTCCTTTCTGTTCCCATTTATATTCTCCAAAGATCTGTAATACCTAACCTTTCTAAAATTCTATACATTTACTTAACTTTTTTCTTGTTTATTTTGTTATTAGATTTATCTAGGTCTCACAGTTTAAATTGAAGTCCCCCACTAGTATAGTTTTACTGTCTACATCCTCTTGTAATTCATTTTAACTTTTCCTTTAAGAATTTGAATGCTAGGTGGATTTCAGAAAAACCTGGAAAGATTTACATGAACTGATGGGAAGTGAAGTGAGCAGAGCAAAGAGATCATTGTATACAGCAGCAGCAACGTTGTGTGATGATTAACTATAATTGGCACCTCTTCTCAGCAATTCAATGATCCAAAACGATACCAAAAAAAACTCATGATGGAAAATGCTATCCATATCCAGAGAAGGAACTATGGAGTCTGGCTGCACATTGAAGCATGCTGTTTTCACTTTTTTTGTTTTTTTTTTGTTTTTTCTTTCTTATGGTTTTTCCATTTTGTTCTGATTTTTCTTTCACAACATGACTAATGTGGAATTATGTTAACATGATTATACATATGTAACCTATATCAGATTGCTTGCTGTTTTGGGAAGGGGAACAGGAAGGGAGGGAGGGAGAAAAATTTAGAACTCAAAATTTTACAAAAATGAATGTTGAAAACTATCTTTACGTGTAATGAGAAAAAAATAAAATATGATAAGAAAAAAGAATTTGGATGCTATACTATTTGGTAAATATATGTTCAGTATTAACATTATTTCACTGTCTATAGTGCCTTTTAGGGAAAAAAAATGTAGTTTCCCTGAATATCTCTTTTAATTAGGCCTATTTTGACTTTTGCTTTGTCTAGGATCATGATTGCTATCCTTGTCTTTTTTTTTTACTTCAGCTGAAGCATAATAGATTTGGCTTCTGCACCTTATTTTAACTCTGTCTATCTTTATAATTGTTGTCAACAACATATTGTTGGATGGTATTGCTGGGTCAAGGGGTATAGGTAGTTTAATAATGCTTTCGCATAATTCCAGATTGCTCTCCAAAATAGTTGGATAAGTTTACAATTCCACCAACAATGAATTAGTGTCCCAATTTTTCCACATTCCCTCCAATATTTGTCACTTTCCCCTTCTACCATTTTAGCCAATCTGATAAGTATAAAATGATATCTCAAGGTTATTTTAATTTGTACTTCTCTAGTCAATAATGATTTAGAGTATTTTTTCATATGACTATAAATTATATTAATTTCTTCATCAGAAAACTGCCTGTTTGTATCCTTTGACCATTTATCAATTGGGGAATGACTTTTATTCCTATAGACTTGACAAAGTTCTTTATATATTTTTGATATGAGACCTTTATCTGATAAAGGTCTATAAATTCATGCCTAAAAATAAATGTATTTATTTATATAAATATGTATATATATATATATATATATGCATATCTATATATTTATATATCTATATGTATCTTTCTGTCTACAAATCTAGGTGGCACAGTGGGTGGATTTCTGGGCTTGAAATCAGGAAGATCTGCTTCCAAATCCAGTAGCTAAGTGGCCTTGGTCAAGTCATATGACCTCTCTGGGTCTCAGTTTCTTTATTTATAAAATGAAGGCATTGAACACGATCATCTCTGAGGCCCCTTCTAGTTATAAGACCATGATGCTATGGTATAGTCCATAATGTCTTAGAATGGTGACAGTGAGAATAAAAAGGAAGGAAGGGAGGAAGAGGGGGATGCTGTGCTGGTAGAACGGACAGGGATTGTGACAATTTTGATATAAAATGTAATGGAAATGGGAAAGTCAGTGCTTCCACTGAAGTGTGAGCAATGGGAGAAGGGTTGGAGAGTGCTCCAGAGGCTGAAAGAGGGGAGTTGGAAAGAAGCAGATTTGGGGGGGAAATGTTAAGCTCAACTTTGGGAAGATCGAGCTTGCTGTGCCCTCCACATGGAGATGTCTGATGTAATGTTGAGATGTGGGTCTGGAATTGCTGTTTGGCCATGTTTTCAGCCATATTTAACTCTTTTTTCCCCTTTTCTTTCACTCCATTTTTTAAATTTTTTTATATAAATTTATTTATTTTTAGTTTTCAACATTTACTTCCACAAGATTTTGAGTTCTAAATTTTCACCCCAACTCACCCCTCCCCCACCCCAAGATAGCATGCATTCTGAATATCCCTTCCCCTCGTCTGTCTTCCCTTCTATCTTTCCCCCTCTTCACTTATCCCCTTCCCCTTCTATTTTCCAGTAGGGCAGGATAAATTTCTGTACCCCATTTCCTACATTTCTTATTTCCCAGTTGCATGTGAAAACATTAAAAAAATATTTATTTATTTATTTTTGAAAACTTTTTTTTAAACATGTGTTTTTAAAACTTTGAGTTCCTGGGGCAGCTAGATGGAACAGTGGAGAGAGCACTGGCCCCAAAGGCAGGAGGATCCGAGCCCAAATCCGGCCTCAGACCAAACACCTGACACCCACCAGCCACATGACCCTGGGCAAGTCACTCAAACCCACTTGCCTCAAAAAAACCCCAAAAAACTTTGGGTTCCAAATTTTCTCCCTTCCTCCCTCCACACTCATACTCATTGAAAATGCAAGCAACTCAATATAGGTTGTACATGTGCAGTTATTCAAAACACTTCCATAAAAGTCATGTTGTGAAAAACTAACTCTATTTCCCTTAATCCTATCTCATCTGCCCATTTATTCTCTTCTTGCTTTTGACCCTGTCCCTCCTCAGAAGTACTTGCTTCTGATTACCCCCTTTCCCAATCTGCCCTCCTCTCTATCATTCCCCTGCTCTTTTCTCCCCTTCTCCCATTATTTTCCTATAGGGTAAGACAGATTTCCATACCCAATTGAGTGTGTATGTTATTCCTCCTAAGCCAAATCCTATAAGAATAAGATTAATTCATTCCCTCTCACCTTCCCCCATTTGCCCTCCACTGTAAGAGCCTTTCCTTTTCTGATTTTTTGTGAGATAATTTACCCTGTTAGACCTCTCCCTTTTTCCTTCTCCTACTATAATCCTCTCTCACCCCTTAATTTTATTTTCCAGGTATCACCCCTTCATGTTCAACTCACCCTGTGCCCCTATCTATCTATCTATCTATCTATCTATCTATCTATCTATCTATCTATCTATCTATATATCTATATCTACATACATACATATAATTTTTTCCCTCCAACTACCCTAATACTGACAAAGGTCCCATGAGTTATGAATGTCATTTTTCCGTGCAGGAATGTAAACAGTTGAATGTTAATAACTTTCTTATGATTTATCTTTCCTATTTACTTCTTCATGTTCCACTTGAGTCCTGTATTTGAAAGTCAAATTTTCTATTCAGCTCTGGTCTTTTCATCAAGAATGCTTGAAAGTCCTCTATTTCACTAAATGACCATTTTTTCCCCTGAAGGATTATACTCAGTTTTGCTGGGTATGTGATTCGTGGTTGTAATCCTATGTCCTTTGCCCTCCAGAATATTATATTCCATGCCCTCTGGTCCCTTAATGTAGAAGCTGCTAAATCTTGCATTATCCTGATTGTGTTTCCATAGCATTTCAATTGTTTTTTTTTTCTGGCTTCTTGTAATATTTTCTCCTTGACCTGGGAACTCTGGAATTTGGCTACAATATTCCTAGGAGTTTTCCTTTGGGTATCTCTTTCAGGACATGACTGGTGGATTCTTTCAATTTCTATTTTGCCCTCTGGTTCTAAAATATCAGGTCAGTTTTCCTTGATAATTTTTTGAAAGATTTTGTTTAAGCTCTTTTTTTAATCATGGCTTTCAGATAGTCCAATAATTTTTAAATTATCTCTCCTGGACCTATTT